>NW_005871365.1:1034274-1075442 GCF_000147115.1 Myotis lucifugus
ATGAGCCAGGGTTCTCATGCTGGTACCCGTGGATTTAGGCAGTATCCCTTTATCAAGACTATTGGCAACCAAAATTTTACTTAAAAGCCAAAGAGACTTCCAATTATAAGGTAATTGGAACCAGACTCTTTCTTCTTGAGCTAGAGAATTATTAAAATATCTTAAATTCCAGGGTGGTGCCCATTGAGGTTTGCTATAATGGACGGTCAGGAGGCACACCCCATATGCAAAAGATAATCTGTAGGAAGACAGATTCTGGACTGGTGTCTTCCCCTTGACATTGTCTTAGGAAAGGCTAGATTTGAGCACAGTGAATAGTTTATGCTGGAATTTATTCAGACCTACAATTGTAGACATGCTTGAAAAAATTAAAGGCAAATTTAAAAATCTGTTCTTTAATGCTGGGACTGGCCAGCAGGCCTGGGCAATGGGTGAATGGATGACTCTGACACATGTTTCTGTGAAAGAGAGGCTAAGGGACTGCTCAGCTATAGCAACCAAGCAGCTCCGTTCGCCTGCCTCCTTGGGCTTTTATTGTAGCAACAGCTTGAACTAAAATTAACTATTAGATACTATCAGCAGGGCAAGCATCCTTGAGAAAGCACATACTTCTATAAGGTTGGGTCTAAAGACTAAACAGAGAGATTCCAGTAAAACAACCGGGGGCTCAGACTTGTTTGGAAAAGTCAAGGCAGGAGCTGCTGCCTTCGGCAGGTCCCACTAGGGGCCCCCGACCTTTTGGAGAATCCTCCTTACAGACTTTCCAACCAAGTCCCGAGCTTCCCCACACTGTAACACATGTCACAGTAAACTGGCCTTGACAAAGGAGCAAAGGCAGTCTCTTCCACAAATGCTTCTGGAACAACTGGACATCCACATGCAAAGGAATGACTCTCGACACAGACCTTACACCCTCCACAAAAATGAAATAAAATCAGATCATATTCGTAAACGTAAAATGCAAAACCATAAAACTCCTGGAAGATAACCTAGGAGAAATCCTCGGATATGATAATGGCTTTGTAAATAAAACATCAAAGGCATGAACCATGAAAGAAACCATAAGCTGGACTTCATTAAAATTAAGAGTGTCTTCTCTGTGATAGACAATGTGCAGAGTATGGGAATACAAGCCACAGGTGTCAAGAAAATATTTGCAAAAGATACATCTAATAGAGGACTATTATCCAAAATATGCACACACACAAAACTCTTATAATTCAACATTAAGAAAATAAACAACTCCATTATAAAATGGGCCACAATCTTTACAAATGCTTTGCCCAAGAAGCTATACCAATGGCAAATAAGCTTTTGAAAAGGTGTTCCACACCATTTTCTACCAGGGAAATGCAAATTAAAACAACGAGATACCACTATGCACCCATTAGATTGGCCAGAACCCATTGACATCAGCAAATGCTGGTGAGGATGGGGCGCAACCGGAGCTCTCCTTCTTTGCTGGTGAAAAGCGTTTGTCAATTTCTTACACAACTACACACACTCTTACCATGTGATTCAGCAATCACACTCCTCGGTATTTATCCAAAGAAGTTGAAAATTTATGTTCCCAAAAATAAAACCCTGCACATGGATGTGTATAGTAACTTTTTTATTGTTACCGAAACTTGGAAGCAACCAAGATGTCCTTCAGTGAGTGAATGGATACATAAACCATGGTCCACCCAGACAATGGAATATTATTCATCACTGAAAAGAACTAAGCTATCAAGCCATGGAAAGAAGCCAAACTGAGAAGGCCTTATCTTGTACGATTTCAACTATGATATTGTGGAAAAGGTGAAACTAGGGAGGTAGTAAAAAGATCACAGGTTGCCAGGGGGTGGGGTGAGAGAGGAACTGGCAGGATACAGAGGCTTGTTAGGGCAGTGTATAAGACCGTGATGATGGATACATGATAGTCGACATTTACACAAATGTGCAACAGCAGTTATGGACCCTACAGAAACCCATGGGCTTTGGGGATAATGGTGCCAGTGTAGGTTCATCAGTTATAACCAATGTACCCCCCCTGGTGGATGACCTTGATAATGGGAGGGACTATGCATGTTGGGTGGTCAGGGTGATATCTGATAAATCTCTGCAATTTTACTGAAAACCTTAAACTTCCCTAAAAAACAAAGTCCTTAGAAAAACTTAAAAGCTGTTATAGTTAAGGCTCAAGGTAATTCTTTTTGCTGTGGGACCTCTTAATGAACCTAACCTTGGGAGGAATCGCCCAAGGCATCGCCCCAGGAATGGGCAGCTGCTGTTGAAAAGGCCTGACCTCAGAGCCAAATGGATTTTCTGGGCTTCTTCCATTTCTGCCGAACTCGGAGCCTCAGCCCATGGCAACCCCCCCTGCTCTGGACTTGCACCCAGAGCTGAGCTGCCCTGAACTTCAGCCAGGAGAGCAATTTGGTGCTGGAGAACTTTTAACCACAAAGCCAGGCTGTGAGCAGGCCAGCTCTTGCATAAATTCGGTTTAATGAGGTCCACCTGAGTCCCAGTCTCTGGCCACATTAGCCAGGCCAGTGGGAAGGAGCACTATATCCTTAGGAATAGGGTGGGTACTGGGCAAGGGTTGGCTTCCAGGCTATGAGGGGCCAGTGAGGACCCAGAGTCGTCATATTGTCAAAACTATTTTAATGATGACAGTACAAACACAAAGAAAGGAAAATCCATATTTTAAATAAGTGCATTGAATTTCTGCTTTTGAATTTAGACCCCATACTTTCTCATTTTTAAGGTACATTTCTTCCAGTGAATCCATCTGTCCTTATTGAATAACTTGCAATCAAAACTGTTTCTTATTTCTTATCACAGTCAATGTGTATACTTCAGTAAATATTTTAATTGTGTTTAAACAGAAAAAAAAAATCAAGAAAATAAATCATTCTAGGTGGACCTTTATAAGCTACACACATCTTCATCATCACCATTATTATTCTCTGGGCTTTAGAAAACACAAACTCACATAAACAAGCTGAAAATTCAAACTATTATGGAAAAAACAGGAAAACTCAGGCATCAAGAGCTGTGGGCTCTAGTCCTAGCCCTGTTTCTAACTAGCTGGGCGGGACCCAGGCTAATTCCCCAGCGTCATTGACCTTTGATTTTTCCTTTTTAAAATAAAGGGGTTGTACCAGATGGCTTCCAAGGACTCTCGCAGTTCTCAAAGCTCTGAAGCTTCTTGCACATGCATCTGTTGCAAATATTTTATTGACATAGCAATATTCCATTTTCAAAATGCTGCCCACTCAGGATATGCCACACCTACCAGGCATTAAATCAATCAGATCGTAAAAACAGCATTTCATTCAAAGTGGGGAATTGTCAAAAACAGTTGCACAATCCTAATGCATTGAGATCGAGATTTCAAAATTTTTGACAACTTAATAACTGTAAAAATCCTGATTTTACTATTTTCCCTTGTGAAAAAGAATAAGCTGTTTATACACAGTTGAAAGTGAGTGTTTCCTTTCAAGCTCTCCATGAAACCATCATTTCTTTCCTCATCAGCAAGATGTGGCTATCAAGTGAAAAGTTGAATTAAATCAACAAAACATGTGCCATTTTTCATTGCATACATACATTTCCCTTCTCAGTAGTCTGATGAAATTCTTCTGATTTCCATGCTTCAAAAAACTTGATCAGTTATTCAGTTCTTTTCTGTCACATGATTTTACTTTTAAATCTTACCTCACAGATGTATATTCAATACATATTTGCTGTTCCCAAATTACTGTCCAGACACACAGAAGAGTATGCATCATAAAATACATCATTGTGGGGAGGCTGAAGTTCAACATACACAGAAGTTACCCTTGACCATCTAGAACCCGGGCCGCTCAGTGTGGACCACGGGCCAGCAGCTTCAGTTCCACCTGGAAGCTTGTTAAAAAGACAGAATCTCAGTTCCATGCTAGACCCACCTCCTGAATTGACGTTGGGTCATAAACGCATTTTAGTGCAGTGGTTCTCAACCTTCTGGCCCTTTTAAATACAGTTCCTCATGTTGTGACCCAACCATGAAATTATTTTCGTTGCTACTTCATAACTGTAATGTTGCTACTGTTATGTATCGTAATGTAAATATCTGATATGCAGGATGGTCTTAGGCGACCCTTGTGAAAGGGTCGTTCGACCGCCAAAGGGGTCGCGACCCACAGGTTGAGAACCACTGTCCTAGTGTGAGAAGCGCTGGTCATGAGGAGATGCTGATGCTTTTAGTTTAAGGACCATCCTGGAAACAGTCACTGAGGAGACATCCTGTGGAGGCCTGCTATTTGCCCTGCTCCCCCCATTTATTCACTCCTGATGGAGTGTTGCCATGAGGGTTAATACTCAGAGAGGGGTGCCTTTTCCACCAAGAGTGCCCAAAGCTGGAGCTTATGGGAGGCCTTAGTTATAGAGACGGTTTTCACGTTTGACTTTGGAGAAGTTTTTAAGATCAGTGTAAATCACCTAGAATACATTTTCATTCCATTTTGAAAATAAAATTATACTAATCTGATGACATCGGAAGTAAAATATTGTTCATTTCCATGGAATTTCGAAGAGTTTTAATGGTAAAGCAGTTTTTTCGAGTTATTTTATATTTGAACACCCAGTCATTAAAGGGCCATAGATATTGTGCGAGGACATCTGAGAGGCAGATGTGGGCTCAGAATGTGCTGAATACAACCCTTACCAAGTGCACTGTGTAATTTCCCTACATTTATGTTCTCTTTGGGTTGCCTCCCTCATCCAAAGATATGTATGCTTTGGGTAGAAAACCCTGTGATGTCATTTGAGGGAAAATTACGGTGCAGGTTTTGTTTCTGACAATGTTGTGGTCAGAAGAAGCCACACCACCTGGCACTGATCGCCATTCAGAAAGCGTTTGTGTTCTTCTGTAATGTGTCTACAGGACAGTGAAGGAGAGAGATTTGGAGTTGGAAAGGGTTTATGCAAGTCAAAGTGAATGTTTCCTAAAACATACTGCAATATGATGTATGATCTAATAGGATAGGAAGTGATGATATGATCTGACATGTGACATACCATCTCAGGGTGTACCTGCTGTGAGATGGGGTCATGAGAAAGCCTTGGAGGCAACAAGTTAATAACTTTGGATTTCATCCTGATTCTATCTTAAGCATCACTTTGGACAAGGCCACTTATTCACGTTCATTTATTCAATACTATTTAATGCGGGTCCTCTATTTCCCTGTCACTGCTCTGGGTTCCAGGGACAGAAAAATGAGCTCTGTAGAGGAAGAACCTGCCTTTCCGCAGTAACTTATCTCTAAGTGGGACTGCCTTAGCGTCCCTGGGTCTGTCTCCCCCTGTCTGAATGTGTTAACCTGCGGGTGTCTTAGGGTGGGGAGAGGAGTGAGCTAGGTAACAGAGCTGAGCCCCTAGAGTAGTTTGTCATACACAGTAGTTACATTTAGCAGACACCCCACTAATGATAATGTATGGTGGGCCATAAATGCTCAAAAAATGTTAGTTTGCTTCCATCAAGTTCTATTCCTGTGGGACACATACAATATTTAGATAAGGTAAGCTAAAAATCAGTGAAAAGCTTCTGTAATCCATGGGGTTTTATAAGAGAGGATTTGCATTGTCTGGCTTGTTTTTTTCTTAAATCTATTAAATTAATGGAATCGATTATTTGCAGTTGTGATTTTTTATTTGAATGAGGAACAATTCTGAATCACTGGATGCTAAAGGATACAAGGTCCAACTCGGGCAAAAGTCTTCCCTGCTATTGTCCTGGTCACCAATGCCACTGTGCTGGGGAGAGTTCCCCACCCCACCCAGCAATGCTCAGACACCAGCTGTCCTAGATTCGGCTCAGTCCTGCCACCACCTGCCTGCAGACAGCATCGGAGTCCACGAGATCGAGATTGGAGCTCAGTCCCCCAGGCGGCTCCCACCACCCTCACATCACCAGGCTGCCCTGTGCTTCTGACCTTAGCAGGCTCGAGGCTATGGGTTCCATTGACACCCTCTTTGGAGTCAATTACTTTGCTAGACTGGCTCACAGAACTCTCAGAATATTTTACTTACTAGGTTACCTGTTTATTATAAAAGGTATAAGTTTGGAACAGCTGGATGGGAGAGATGCACAGGCAGGGATGGAGCAAGGGGGGCGGAGCTTCCATGCCCCCCCACCCCCGCCCCCGCACCTCTCTCCTGGGATCTCCACATGTTCACTAATCCTGAAGCTTTCCCATCCTGGGAGGGGTTTAATGGAGCCTGAGCTAGGAGGATGGCGAGGGAGTGGGGTGTCTGCTAAATGTCTGTAAAGGCGTGGTGTGACTGAGCTAGTACCCACCCACCTGGGTGTGAATTGGTGCAACCACTTTGGAAAGCTTTCCAATTAAGACACCATAGGATGCAGCAATTCCATTCATAAGCACATACCCCAAATCAATTCTTTTTAAAATATATATATATATTTTTTATTGATTTCAGAGAAGAAAGGAGAGGGAACATCAATAAGAGAGAATCATTGATTAAATGCCTCCTGCATGCCCACACTGAGGATCGAGCCCACAATCTGGGTGTGTGCCCTGACCAGGAATCGAACCATGACCTCCTGGTTCATGGGTCAACACTCAACCCAAATCAGTTCTTACATTCATTCTCCAAAAGATGAGTACCAAAGGAGTTTCTTGGGAGATGCTGAAACATGAATTTGTGGTTTCTGATTCACAATGCATGTGCAGATAACTCCAGAAGTTACATTCGACTCAATTTGAAGTCACACTGAAGGGGAAAAATGCCTATTCAATGTATCAAATGGAGAAAAGGCTGCAGCTAAGCATCTGATGCCATGAAGAACCAGAAAGTGCATATTTGGCAGCCATAGTTTCCCCTTGCCTAGTATTCCTTTCATTCCCACCTTGCAAATTATTAAACAAGCCTAATCCTAGACCTCTAACAAGGATCACCAACCAGCACCATAGACCACACATGCCCAAAAGACACGTGAATGGCCCTTTAAATACAAGCCTCGTTAGGGCCTGATTGAACAGACCAGGCGGACGGGTTTGTGGGCAGTTCCCGGAGTGTTATGGCCAAGGCTGTGCCTGTGAAAACAGTCTGTGCTGTAACCTCTCGCAGGAGCACATGCTTTCCCCAGGCCTCCAACCATTCCCACAAAGATCCAAGGAATGTGAGCTGCGACTACAAAACAAATCACAAAACCTTCTGCGCAAGGAACTTGGCCTTGGGGAAATTGCTACTGCCGCTACGAGAGAGAGAGAGAGAGAGAGAGAGAGAGAGAGAGAGAGATTGAGATTGAGGAGCCCACATGTGAGTCTCAGTTGGGTGGCTGGTGGAGCCGATCCCATGCTGTATCCTAGCTGGGGAAGAAAGCCAAGGCTGCCAGCTTTTCTAAAGAGAGGTGGCTTTTGACTCCTACCAAGACGTGGATAAGGTAAAGAATCACCAAAATATTGCAAATGTCTAATAAAAAGATGCACATCCTCCTGAATCTCTGTGCTGCCTGGGTGTACTGTTCTCCCACATGCATGGGCCTGACCAAGCACTCCAGGCCCCTTTCAATGCCTGGCTTCATTCGACACTTGCCCGAGCAATCTTAGAACCCTGGTGCCCCCCCCCCCCACATCTGTCTCACTTTCTATCTCTTTCTATTTCTGTCTCTCTGTATTTTTAAATGTTTCTCATTTGCCATCTCCCCAGTGGGTATGACACTGAAGCCTAATATTTTGTTCTATTGATTAGTAGCTATGTGATCATGAAAACATCACTTGGCATGAATCTGTGAAATTCAGGTTGATTCGAGGGGGGAGGGGGTTTGTTGTTTTTGTTTTGCTTTTTAATCAATACCTGGTGCTTTGCCAGATCTCCGGAGTCTAACACGGCTAAGGTGAGCACGGCATATTTCGTCTTCTACCTTTGGTCTAATGTGCAAAAAAGTATAGAAACGTTCTCTGGGCTCCATAAGGAAGACAAGTGCATAGAAAGTCCTTGAAAAATCAGGAGCCACACAGTGTATGGCTCCCAGGCCTCCAAGAGGAGATTCCATGTCCATTCCCAGGCCGGCTGACAGCCAGTGTTTCTGACCTCCTCTCTCTGTATCCGTTTAACTGCCATGTGGGCTGCAAATGGCATCATGTGACCAAGGCCATTTATACCGGGCACTGAGCAAGCAAAGAACAACTGTACACAGAGAGTGTGAATTCACTTCTCCTGCTCTCACCAGCTAGAGATCTGTACTCCGTTATAGTAAATACAAGCAAATACAAACACCATCTTACTTATTTCTTCAAACGAAGCTACGGTTATCTATTTTTAACTAGCTTCTCATGACACGTTTATTTCGATGCCATTTTCAGTCTATTTTTGAAAGTTGTTCCTATCAGAGCTGTTCATATGGAATGGAAGCATCGGAGAAACTTTTCCTTCACATGTTGTTGTTGTAAGAGCAGCATATGTGAGAAAATTTCAGAACTTGCAACCCAGCTAACCACTTACAACTTCTCCATTCAAAAATTTATTTATTAGTAGTGTTTTGTTTTTTTAAAATATGTTTTTATTGATTTGAAAGAGAGGAAGAGAGAGAAAAGAGAAACATCAGTGAGAGAAAAACATGGATCAACTGCCTTCTGCACGCCCCCCACTGGGGATCAAGCCCAAAACCCAGGCATGTGCTCTGACCCGGAATCTAAATGGTGACCTCTTGGAGCACGGGTCTACGCTCAACCACTGAGCCTCACCAGTCGGGCTGTTAGTAGTTTTAATATTTTAGATCAACCAATATTGCTATCATCGAGAAGGCACTATTTGAAAACATACTGCTGCTCCTGGTTTTGCTGGGCTAAAGTGTGGGACCTCCTGCCTGTGTATCCCCCATCCCTCTGAGAACACAGTCGGTGTTTCCATGGTGACAGAGTAGAGAGGAGAAAACAAGGTTAGCTGGCTTTCAAAGCTCATCTTTTATTTACTTTTTCAAGACACTTCTCTCTTGGAACAGAAAGAAAGTAGCAACTGCTGAGAAAGCTTTGCCCGAGGACCAAGAGCCATGGTGCCTGCTGGGCCTCCCGCTCAGAGTGGATTTCTGGTCCAGAGAGAAGCTCAGGAGAATGAGCTGTGGTAGACTCGTTAGGGAGGAGCATGGCGTCCAACTTGGAAAACGGGGCAGAGCTGTATTGCCAGCTGGAGATGAAATAGATTTCTAGCCCTTAGAGCCATCAAAGTTCAGAAACAGTAAAACAAACAAAAAATGTGGAACTGGTAGACGATTTTGCAGCTGGAAACTGGTGGACAAAGTTTCCTTTAACTGGAGAGGTCGCATTTTCTCAGTATTTAGCGAACGATTTTCCCCTGACAATTGTTAGCACATCCCTTTTAGCCCAGGGACACGATGCCAGCTGAAGTCCGTCCATGCTCTACACCCTCTTGGCCTGGAAGAGGGTAAGGACGTCCATCGCCAACATGGAACCTCTTCAGCCTGAGTGCTCGCCTCTGTGGTCGTACACAGTCCACCGGGCACTGCTTTCATGTTTATTACAGGGCGGTGTGTGTTTCCACCCTTCCATGTAGTTCATGTTATTAGTTGCTTTATTATCTGAATTTTTTGCCTCAACATATGTCCCCAGTTTATAAACTTTTTGAATGTGAAGTTATCCTATTTATATCTGCTTTATAATTTAAAAAAATTATTTGAGAGAGAGAAAGAAGGCGGAGGGGGAGAGAGAGAGAGAGAAGAGATTGAGAAGAGATTTGTTGTTCCATCCATCCAAGCCTTCATTGGTTGATTCTTTTTTTTTTTAAATATATTTTTTATTGATTTTTTACAGAGAGGAGGGGAGAGGGATAGAGAGTTAGAAAAATCGATGAGAGAAACATCGATCAGCTGCCTCTTGCACGCCCCCTACTGGGGATGTGCCCTCAACCAAGGTACATGCCCTTGACCGGAATCGAACCTGGGACCCTTGAGTCTGCAGGCTGATGCTCTATCCGCTGAGCCAAACCGGTTAGGGCTTGGTTGATTCTTATATGTGCCTTGACTGGAGATCACACCCTCAACCTTAGTGTATTGGAATGATGCTCTAACTAACTGAGTTACCTAGCCAGGGCTGTATGAGCTATATCTTCTTCTTCTTCCTCCTTCTTCCTTCTTCCTTCTCCCTTCTTCTTCCTTCTTCCTTCTTCCTTTCTTCTTTCTTCTTCTTTCTTCTCTTCAGAAAAAGAATTACTGAACACATAGCTTTACATAGCACACACTCAGTAAAAGTTTCTTGAATAAATGAAGGTATGCCTGCAGCCATGAATAAATAGTGAATCTATTCACGTGTGTCCTTTTTTGTGTATGCCAAGAGAGAATCAAAGAGCTTGCTAATGTGGATAAATACCAATAGTCCACCACGGCAGCATTTGATTGTTACTTAAGTATATTTATTTTTAGTATGTTTGGTTTAAATCAATTAACAGAAATGTTCCAGAAGAGTTACTGTCTGGGATCCTCACATACACTGCCAGGAAAAATAAATTTAAATGCTAAGTCATATGATTTAATAAGTTAGCGTTGGTAAGGCACTTAAAGGAGTGCCTGCCACGTAGCAAGGACAAGCTGGGAGCTTGTTAAATGAAACAGATCCCTGAAGGGCCTCTGTGATCCCTGAAGAAATAGTCTGCATGTATTCCCGTGCACATAGTCAAGAATGGTAAGTGAAAGGCACAAACACGGTACTCTACACAGAGTAGGTCTCCTATCATGCAGAATCCCCAACAAACATACATGCATGATTAATTGAACTACTTTTGTAAAATTACTTTTGAAAGGTCAAAATCTAGACCTGTTGCTTCTATGTTGATCTAAAATTTGATCTCCTTATTGAACCCATTCTTTTTTCTCCTCCTGGCAGCCATGGATTATACTGGTTGTTCAATAATTGTTCAAAGGAAGTCGAAATTAGGTCGTCCACCTATATGAAGTCTTATAAAAGATCACATCTTTTGACACATCTCAACTCCTACCCAACGTTATGTACCTCTTGACTCCTTCACGTTGTAGGCTTTCTCTGCGTGAGAGTGGGTCATTCCTCCCCGTAATAGCTACATGTAATCTTTTTTCTCCCTGCTCATTTTTTATGTTTGTTGCCAGACCCAATGTTGATCCATTAGAAACATTAAGTAGATTGCCTTACCCTGGGCTGAGCTCCTGAGGACACTTGGAATTGCATGGGGCAGGAAAGTAAGCAAAACACGATGCCCATCAAAAATAGAATTGCACTCAAGGACAATTATTGCAAGGGCTCAGTAAGAAGAAGAAAAGCAAGGGCCAAATTAAAGGGATAATTGTAGTCCACCAACAGGAAATAAATGAGATGTAAAGAGAAGGATAAATGATGGAGACCATGTGAGGAAATGGAAGACAGAATTGATTTGCTTGTAACAAAATTGTCTTGCCAGAATTGGGATGGATGCTTCAACTTGAATCAAAGCCCAAGGTCAGGGGGGACTTTTCTCAAACACATGGTACTTCCAGAAAATAAAAGGCATTTATTAAAAACAAAAAATTGCTCAATATCGTTGATGTGCCAGATCTTCAATATGTGTATGCAAATAAACAAAAAGAAGCCCTTAAAACATTCAGAATCCTAGAAGAAACAGGAAAAAAGCTCCTGGACATGGGTCTTAGTAATGATCTTTTGGAAATCACACCAAAAGCACAAGCAACAAAATAAACAAACACATGGGACTACATCAAACTAAAAGGATTCTGCAGAGCAAAAGATGCACTCAGCAAAGTGAAAAGATGAACTATGGAATGGGAGTAATATTTTCAAACCATGTGCCTGCTAAGAAATTAATAGCCAAAATACAGAAAGAACTTCTACAAAACAATTCTTTTACAATTTCCACCCTTTCTCTCCTCACAGACTCTCTCTACTGTACCTCTCAGTTCTGTTCAATCTGATAAACTTTCAATCTTTGTTCTCTCATGGGCTAACTATTGAAGAAAGTCATCCAATTCACTGTCTTTGTGCACTACCAGTCTATTTAGCAAATAGCTTCATGTCTGGCATCTGCTTCTACCCACCTATCAGGCCCTCTCCAGGAGGTACCAATAATATACTGACTGCCAATCTCAGTCCAGATATCTGCTCTCAGTCTCCATCCTTGACCTCCAAGTAGCCTGTTCCTCTGAACTGTGTCCCTTTGAAACTCATTTCATAGTGACTTGCATTCTCCTAGTTTTCCTCTTCTTTTTTCTATCTCTCTATCCACTCAACATCTGTCTCTTTCACTGGCTCAGAAGACCTTTAAGATACAGGCAGGCTGAAAGGAACGGCATGGCTCAGTCTGCAAGGGGGTTTACTTCACCACACTTATGTGATAAGTACTCCTAATATAGTGCTTAGCATTCACCTGGCCATCCTACAAACACTCACACAGTTAACCCCTCACAGTAACCCTGTGAGAGCTAAGAAAAAGAGAGACTGGCGCGCAGAGAGGGGAAGTGACTTGCTCAAGGTGGTACAGGAGCGTTTTGGCTGGAGTCTATGATCGTTAGAAATGTGCTGGCTTTGGTGCCACTGGGAAACACAGCTGGTTTATATCCAATTACTACGGTTCTTCTGACCTTAGATATTGTTTAGAGTCGTCATTACATTAAAATCAGCGCAGTTATTAGAAGCACCACTACATCTTGTTATCTAATGCATTAATAAGCAAGTCCTTACATTAGCATATCACACTAAGTTATTTTGATAGCTCTGTTTCCAACAAATTGGTCTTCATTTTAATCCCACACCTTTTCTTTTATGCAGGTAAAATCAGAATTCTAAGGAGGGGTCCACAGTCTTCACTAAAATTCCAAAATTCTCGAGGGCACAAAATAACTTGGAGACATCTGCTCCAACCGTCTCTACTTACGACTCTGTCTTTTTACATCAATTGGATCCATAATGATGACACTTGAACACTTATCTGGAGGTCTACCCTCTCCTAAACCTAGAGTCAAGTTTTCCACATCCTGCTGATTATGCTGTCAACACCTCTACTTCAAGTAGGAGAATCCCTCGCCTCCCTTCCCTAATTTTCTTCCCCTTCTAGGACCCGTGTACCTGTGACTGGCATCTGCATACTTCCTGTTGTTTAGGTTAAAAACCTTGCAGGAATCCTTGATTCTTTACTGTTTCACTTGTAGTTCCAATCAAGTGTTTATTTTTTTCTCCCCAATTTCATCCCAATATTTCATGTACATTTTTACTTTGTTTTTATTTCAGATATTACTACCCTCATTTTTTTCTCACTTATATAGTTGTAGTTATATGATGAATTCAAAGTTAATGGCCTTATGACGCCATAGCTGGGAAAAGTGCAAAGTGGCTTCAACATAGTGGGAATATTGGGGCTAAACAGGAAAAAAGATGAAACATGGGGTTGCACCATCATCCATAATGTCTGAAGTTTATCACACACACACACACACATACACACACACACACTACAATGAATGATTTCACAAACAGGGAGTTTATTGAATGTGTATTAACATGGTAGCTGTTTTTTCCCCTCTAAAAGGTCAAGAGCATTAAATTCTTAATGCTCCAGAGAGGGAGAGAAAGCGAGCAAGATATATGCCAAGGAAATGTAAAAATAAGTATGGACAGCAAGAACAGAGAGCACTTATGTCAGCGATTTGCAGATAATGCAAACAGGAAGGAAGGGAATCGCTTCTGATTTTGAGATTTCCTACATTTCTAAAAAGTTACCATCTCACAGTCATTGAATATATAAAATGAATCTTATAAGGATTATTGTTTAAATGTCATTCAATTGTAGTCAAGGAATCTGAGAATTATAATGAGCTGTTCAGCAACATGGATAGTTTGCCTCATAATGCATGTTTAATCAGAGAATATTAATAAAGAATACTTTTGGATGCTCTAACAGACAGGAGCATTAGGAACACTTAAACTTCTGGTATTCAGTGTGGGTAGAATAGATGAGCAGTCCCACATGCTGCTCTAGTGAGGTTTATTCCTGTTGGGTGTGTCCCCCATGTGGTTCCTGCCAACTTCCGCTGACACTCCTTGCCTAAATATGGATGCAAGTAACGCCACTAAAATATAATATCTTCACTCCCCATAATAAATGATATTGATTAAAAAACTTCTAAACCTATTTTATTGTCATTTACTAAAGCATTACTGTATTGAAAAGAAATAGTTGAATGTGGCCAAAATATCTCCTGGAAAGTGCCAAAGCCTAAAAATGAGAACGCTCAACTTCAAAGTCAGATGAGTAGAGGCGAGATTAAAGGAGGAATGTGGCTCCGATGGAAATCTGTAGAAGGAATGAATGTTTCTGAGAAGGGAGCAGTCAGAAGGCAGAGGTGTGTGCAGTATCTGGTGTGTAGAGTCAGGACACAGTGACTGCACCGCATGGCAGGTGGCGTGTAACTGAGGCAATACAGGAAAACGCTCAGCAGGCTCACACCCTGAAAGACACCTATGGCTTTCCGAAGAATCTGGTGACACATAGTTTGGATCAACTATATGGGTTCTGGTGCATCTTGGTTTTTTATTGTTTTGTTTCCGTTTTTGGTTGAAGCAACAGACTGGCCTCTTATAAGAGTCATATTTTACTTCTCTCATCCTCCCACTTGCACGTTTTGTCAATTCTTCTTTGGAAGTCATGAAAGTAAACAATTAATCAAGTGGCCCGGCCAGTGTGGCTCAGTGGGTGAGCGTTGCCCCAAGCCCCATGCACCAGGAGGTTGCCTGTTAGGTTCCGGTCCGGTCTGGGCCTGTCTGGGGTTTGGGGATCCATCCCCAGTAAGGACTGTGCAGGAGGCGGTTGATTGATGTTTCTCTCTCAGGGATTTTTCCTATCTCTGTCGCCCTCTTCCTTCCTCTCTCTGAAATAAACAAAAACATATTTTTTTACAAATTAATCAGATGGCTATAATCTAACAATGGAAAATAGCAAGTGTTGACAGGGGAATGGAGAAATGGAACCCTCATCATCATTGGTCAGAATATAACAAGAAGCAGCCCCTTTGGAAAAAAAGATTGGCGATTCCTTGAAAAGTTACATGTAGACTTTCCATATAACCTGGTACAATGACTCCTAGGTATCGATACCCAAGACAACTGAAACACATGTCCAAACAATAACTTGCACATAGATATATAAGAGCATTGTTCATAATAGCCAAACAGTAGCAATAACCCAAACATCCATCATGTGATGGATGATGGATAAACAAAACATGGTGTGTGCATGCAATGAACTATCATTCAGCCATTAGAAGGGATGAAGTAATCAAGCTATATCAGCTGAAAGAAGCCAGACATACGAGTATGACTCCATTTATAGGAAATGTCCCGAATAGGCAAATCCACAGAGACAGGAAGTAGACCAGTGGTTGTCAGAGGCTGCGGGAGGCGGGTGGAGAGTGGCTGTTAATGGGTATGAGGTTGCTTTTGGGAATGATGAAGATATTCTGGAATTAAATCATGGTGATGGTTGCACAATCTTGCGAATATACTAAAACCACTAAATTGTACCCTTTAAAATAGTAAATTTTATGGCATGTGAAAAATTAATCAGAGAAAAATATATGAGAAAGTGAAACTTTAATTTTCTTTTGTGATTTTTAATGGACTAAAAGAACATGTTTAAATTGTTGGGGGAAATAATACATCATATTATTAAAAAACTACTTTGGCTGACTTGTCCAATATTACTTAAATTAAATATCACCATCTATGAGCTAATTCGCTTTTAAAAATATTTATAAATCATTTCTATTTAGTCAATTGACTGAAAATTGCCATTAATGTAAAAAGCAGCCATTAAAAATGAATCTACACTCTCAGAAACATTGATAGTCAATTTGTCATCTGTAAAGCTACATTGATATAAAATGCATTGGTTGTGCATTAATTAACATTTTCCTGTAGTAAATATATAAGACAACTTTTTATTATACAATAACATTAAATTTGAAGAAAATTTACACTTTCATTAATATCTCTGCCATTATCTCATCGTACCTGCTATAGTGGAATGAAAGCACCTTATAAAATCACGCTGGTGTCTCCATGGTCCTGGAAAACGATAGCTTTTACTTTAGGAGGTCTGCCAAAATGTCTAAAAACACGGCAGTCTGAGCTCGCCATTGAAGAATCATAATTTAAAAAAAAAAAGATCAAGTGTTGAAAATTAAGGGTCCACATGATTTAGAGAGGAGTCTTTAACGTTTTTTGAGTATTTATATATTTTTTATGTATATATATTTTTTTATTGATTTCAGAGAGGAAGAGAGAGGGAGAGAGAGATAGAAACATCAATGATGAACGAGAATCATTGCTCTGCTGCCTCCCACACACCCCCAACTGGGGATCGAGCCCACAACCCAGGCATGTGCCCCTGACCGGAATCGAACCTGGGACCCTTCGGTCTGCAGTCCGATGCTCTATACACTGAGCCAAACCAGCTAGGGCGTTGAGTGTTTATTTAAATAATTACAACATTTTGTGTAATGCCAAATAGCTTTAATCGATGGGAGTTTAAGGTGGATATTGTAAACTCAAAATAAAGGTCCTACTAAGAACAGCATTAAATCCTGTGACTTTGCTTTGCTGTTGACCTGTGACCCTGACCGCTAACTTCTGTGGTTACAGGAGTGTCCTGCCCAGTCCCATGGTGTCCACAGGGACAGAGACCCCTCAGAGCCGAAGGCTTGCTTCTGGGTTTTCGTCCGTGCCCACCTCCGCTCAGCCAAGGTAAGCAAACGCAGGGCTCAGCTCCTCCCTGTCTGCCCAGCCCACAGTGAGGGCGCTGGGCCCCGGATTGTGGTCCGCCTGCTCTCCGCCTGCATCTGGGCCCCCTGCTCCCAGCTAATAACAGGGGGCAAGGCCACCCCACATGCTGCTGTTGGTCATGGAATCCGCTTTTGCACACTCAGGGAATTATTTTTAAATAATGTCCCTTTCAAACCAGCTGAGATGAGGTTTTGTGTCCACTAGCGAAAGGTGGACGCCCAAGGATGATGAGTCACCTGCAATGATTTCTACCATAAGTGTCCCTGCCTGCCATTTTATTAGTTAAGGCCTCATCAGAAAAGAAATAGCATGCGTAGAAGAGGTAACTCAAGAGTTTAACTGAGGGGTTACTTAGCGATGGGAACCAGTGCTAAGAGATATCGAAGAGGATGTTAAAGGCCTCTGGAGCAGTGACAGTGGGCCTTGCCCGGAATCGAACCTGGGCCCCTTCAGTCCCGACGCTCTATCCAGTGAGCCAGACAGGCCAGGGCCAGACTGTGGGACTTTAAACCGTATGCGTGGGGTGGCCACTCCCAAAGGGCTCCTCCATCACAGGTTCCGCCTGTTCTGAACAAGAATAAGAAAATCACAAGTAGAAGAGGGACAACAGAGGAGAAAACGTTTTTTAAAGTTTCTTGCGCACTTACTATGTACTGACTCTCTTTCTGGACAGTTTATGTTTATAAGTTCATCTCAAAACGCTTATGATAAGGTGGTGTTACTGTCTTTATTTTATAAAAGAAGGAATTGACACGCACATTAGTAACATTGTCTGAACTGGTTTATTCACACACATTCAAATGCTCTTCAAAACGAATTTATCCAAAGAACGGTTATATTTTCAAAATACAAACTGATATTTTCTGGCAGGTAATAATTCAATGCTTTCCTTTTCCTACGAGGCCAAACTCTAAAATTCTTAGAATGAAGGGCCCTGCGAGCACCCTGAGGGGGAGACTTTACCTCTGATTTACTTTGTGGCCCCCAAACTTGGCATCTAAGCATCGACCATGGTGGGGGCATTTATTGAACCCAAATAGGCAAATGCTAAAAACCCAGCTCCTCCCCTTTCCACTGCCAAGAGGCTGCTGGGAAGACCTATGGGCGAGTCACTGAGGGCGTTTTGGCTAATTCCCCTGCCGGCCTTAGATCATTGTTACTCCCTGACAATGCAATTGCAGTTCTGTAATTATTCTATGATAACCATCAAATAGCTTTAAATGTCCCCCATTAGAGCATAGGAATCTTGTTCGTTTGTTTCTTATCACATCTCTAGTAACTAGAAGAGTATCTGGCAATGCATAAGAATTTGTGGAATGGAACCATGAATGACTGCCTTATCAGGAAACATCATTACACTACCTAGACTCCCAGCATTGCAGAATAGGGTATTATCTATTCCGCATATCACGTTACCACTCACTAAGCGGCTTGAAATAACCTTAACCCTGACCCTGACCCTAAACCCTAACCCTAGCCCTAATCCTAACCCTGACCCTAAATTTAACCCTAGCCCTAACCCTGACCCTAACCCTACCCCTAGCCCTAACCCTGCCATGGCGAGAGGGAGAAACCACATCTGTATGGGAGAGGGAAGTTCTTTCTGCATGTGAGTGCCCATTGCTTCTCCAAGAATCGATGATTTCCATCAGAAAGTCATATCAGGCCACGCCTCCCCTGAATGCACACTTCAGCCCTTACAAAATGTGCAGCTCCAGACACTTGCTGGGCTGTGCGGAGGAAGGGTCCTGGGGGCTGGTGCTTCTAGGACCCGGATGCTGCCAGAAGACTCACCTGCACCCTTTCACAGGGACACCGCAGGACTGGGGTTGATTACGTATCTTCCCTTTTTTTTTAATCTTAGAAAACCCGCTTTATTAATTGCTGCATTTGGGTTTTGTGTGAACTCTCCCGTGAGTCATTCTGAGGATGAAAAACGCCGCTTGTCATGTTTTCCACCAGCCTGTCCTTTCTCTCCCCCTCGTCTCTTCTCCTTCGCCATCCCTCCCACCAGCTGCATGTCTCTGCCCTGGCAGCAGCCACGTCCCTCCTCCGAAGCTCCCTCTGCGACTACTGAACCCCTTTCAAGGACTGCAATAGAGGAGTTCTGTGTAGAAAGCCATTTGAAAGATGTCAGGAACACCCCTGTGCCGGCTCCCTGGCTCTCAGCAGGCGGCCAGCGGACTTCCCTGCGGTTCGCAGCCTGGACCACAGTTTCAGGGGCTGAACTGTGGGCCCTTGTTCGCGTCCCCTGCTAAAAATCAGAGTAAACAGCCGAAATCAACACGGGCTTTCTCCACTCCCAGTTCAGCCTCCGCCGCGGAATGCTTGGATTCTATTAATACCGGAGCCTCGTAGCCTTAAAAGAGAGGGTTCTCTCAGGGCCCGGAGGCAGCCGCCTTCTCTTCGAGGGGCAAAAACGGCAGGAGAGTTTGGGCTGCGACCTGGGCAGTTGGAGCAGCGTAATTGCGCCTTAAATAAGGAAAGGGCTATTTTACAAGCTGTCATTTGAAAATCCATATACTTAGGTCAGAAATTACAGGCCGGGGAATGTGAAATAGCAAGGTACACGGGGGAAGACATATTTGAATGCATAGGAGACCTGCAGAGCCTAATGACTCCTGACAGCATCATTCGCTGTTCCTCAGAGCTCCACGAACAAAAGAGACCTTTCACGGCGATCCCCACAAGGTCAGAGTCATTGCCGTTGGAAATCACAGCTGAATTCTGCCGCCTGAGCCCTACTTCAAACTCTTTCACCAAAGGGAGTTTCGGGAGTGTGTTTCGCGATGTAGAGGAGTGTCCCTGTTTCGTGGGTGAACATGCCTGTCCTGGTAGCCACCGCTGCCGTCATGGCCCCCCTGACCAGCTCCCGTGGCGTTTGACTCGTGTAGCTTTTATTACACGTAATATATAGTTTGTGCTGTTGCATACTAATCTTACCTCCCTGCCGTACTGCCAGCGGCTGCAATGGCAAGACCACAGCCCCTCCTCCCTCAGACTCAGAGGCTGTCCTGCTGCCTCCCTTGCAGCTATTACTCATTGACTGAGCGTTGGGTGGGCCTGAATCACGGGTTCTCCAAGGGTACAGGCAAGTGATTGACAGAGATGGGACAAGAGTCCAAATATACGTTCTCTTTCTTCACAGGGAGCCACTGGCCCACCCTCTTGAGCTGGTACCTCTCCTTAAATGTGCAGTAGCAGGAAGTGTGGGAAGACAAGTTACGAGCAAGCCAAGAAATAGTATGGGATATACCTCCCAGTGATAGGCATGCTATTCAGGTTTCTGCCACATGAGATAGGAGAATTCGGAAGCATAGAACACAAATCCTTGAAAATTGGTTTCTAGAATCCATTAACAGTGGTCCATTGAAGAAGAAAGACAGATATCTACTTAGGGATAGTCTTGGTTATATACTTAAATACACACATATACCATATACCATTTTTTTAAATATATTTTATTGATTTTTTACAGAGAGGAAGGAAGAGGGATAGAGAGTTAGAAACATCGATGTGAGAGAAACATCGATCAGCTGCCTCCTGCACACTCCCTACTGGGGATGTGCCCGCAACCAAGGTACATGCCCTGGACCGGAATCGAACCTGGGACCCTTCAGTCCACAGGCCGATGCTCTATCCACTGAGCCAAACCAGTTAGGGCATCTCCTGTGCTTCTTAGCAGTGGCCATCACTAGCTATTCTTTTACCGCAGCCATTATAGTATGAGTTTTATCTTTGCTTTTTCTAAAAACCAAAAGAACCAACCAAACAAAACAAAACAAAAAGCAGTTTATTAGTGTCCTTGATTATAATTATTCATTTTACTGTTTGTCTCTGCACTAGTCTATGATTTCTTTGAAGGAAGACAGAATGGCCAGGTCACTTTGATTTTATGATCTGTAGTAGATTTCACAGGCTTTCGTTACAGGGATGAGTAAATTGATGGAATACCAGCCTACAATCAATCATCAGTAAGATCAATCGTCTGGCCCCTCCTTGGTCTAGGGCAGTGGTCGGCAAACTGGCTAGGGCAGTGGTTGGCAAACTGTGGCTCGGCAAACCGCGGCCCCTTCAGTGTGGCTCTTCCACAAAATACCGGCTCTTCCACAAAATACCGACTTCTGCGCATGGGCCACGAAGTTTCAGTCGCACTGTATGTGCGCGCCCGCATGTGGTATTTTGTGGAAGAGCCACACTCAAGGGGCCAAAGAGCCGCATGTGGCTCGCGAGCCACGGTTTGCCAACCACAGGTTTAGGGAGAACTCAGAGACAGTGGGGAAGGCTGCAACCAACGTGTAATCCTTGGGCAGGGTCAGTGGCTGGACTGGGTTTGAATCGTAGCTTTGGGGACCTGTGAGGGGAGAGGGGCCATGGAGTCTGGAGTGAAAACCCTGAATTCTCATGTTAGATCTTCACAGTGCTGACTGGGTCATCTTGGACACGTCACCTAATCATGAACCTCAGCTGGTCGACTTGTCCTTGCCTGAGGGATCTAACTCTATCCAGACCACCTCTGTGTGAGGAAATGAGGCAGCACAGTTAGAAATGCAGACGGAATCATGGGCTAAACATGCTACATTAAACCATATTGTTTCTCTCACGTGAAATAACATTAGCCCCACTGCTAGCATTTGCTGCGTATCACCAGACACGACTCTCTTGGGTGTTCCACCATGTGTTTGGTTTGAGAAACATCATTTGAGCATTTACGTGTCCCTCTGTTAAACACCATGTAACAATAGCAAGATTGACAGTATATAACTAGATCTAGTAGCTGTTCTTTGCAATAGTACAAAGAGCCCCTTTGGGTAAAAGACGAACACACTGTAGCTCATTTGTTTGTTTCAATCATATATTCTTGCCTTAACCAAGGTTTGGGATGTTTCACAAATGCTGCGCAATGTGCTTCATTGATGTATTGTGACCACAGCATTTCAGTTTTATGGTGTGACTGTTTTCCCCTAAAAGACAGCCCGGGTGTGAGCAGAGTGTATCTCCTTCAGTGCTCCACCCTCATTGTGAGGGCGGCCATGGAGCCGTCTGTCACCTGAAGCTTCAGGTATTGAAAGCCTGTCCCCCCATCACTCTGCCCACAGGGGTATCAGCGAGGCTATTGAAAAGGCTGTGGGTTAGTCTGGCAGCCATGGCAGACCCAGGGGCGCTCTGCCATTTTCACCTCTGCAGGTACATCTGATAGTCTTCCCATTTGACCAAACGTGGGTCCCCTCGCTCTCACTTCCTGTTTCCTTCCCAACTAAAATAAAGTGGCCCACACCAAAGACTGGCCGCTGGCCGAGGACCGGCCAGTTGAGCCCCACTTCCTGCTGCATCACTTACTTTTGGGGTCTGGTCTCCTGTCACACGCTGCCAGCATTTGTGCTGGGGTTCGTTCCATCCCAACACCTTTAAATCCGCTGGTCCTCACACACAGCTTCCAGATGAATGAAGCAGACGGATTTCTAAGTTCAGGATTCACAGCCATTGACTAGTGCTTTTAAAGAGCCCCAGTTTATCATTCCTGCCCAGACTGACTCACATTCCTGGCTGCCATGGGCAGGTTTGGAATGTCTAGCCCTAGAAATTCACATTTTGTACAGTTATTTCTATCTCATATATTTAACCCACAAAATGAATATAGTTGAAAACAGCAGCAAGCCTGTTTCAAATTAGGTGATGCACTTAGGGTATTGACAAAGACCATAGGAAAACACGAGGCAGAATATAACAACTTAGAAATACAATAGCTGAATCTGTTAAAAAAAATACACAACACAACACCTTGAATTCCCAGCTACCGTTAATACATATTTTACAGAAATTAGTAAATCTCCAATGAATATTTTTAAAACTCACTCAACCGTGAGTTTAAACTCAGAGTAACAGATTTAATTCTTAAACAGTAAATATCAAGAAACCGTTTTTAAAGTGTGGAAGGAGCCAAGTTATAATGTGCATAATGGAGCATGGGATCTGTCTGTGCAGTATTCATATGAACACGCATTACCGTAAAAGGCATCACTATTTTATTCCACACCATGCAAGGTTAAAGTAAAATAGTCTGAAGAAAGAAAAAGAAACAGGAAGTGGAGGAATGCAAGACTCTAATTCCCTGTGACGTAGCATGCCAGTTCACTTAGCATCCAATGAAAGGGACACACTGGAATCCCACTGCCACCTTCCTTGGGGAAAACACCCGGGAGTTTTCCTTGAATAAGGACCAATGAATCTCAACCAAAGGAAACTGACCAGGCCTGTCTCGGATAATGAAGAATGGGAGCTGGACCCAGAGACGCAGCGACCTAAAGCGTGCCGACAGCAATACCGCGGGTGACTTCCCGAGGTGACCGTCTGCAGTGGCTCCCGGACCAGTAAAACAGGGCTGGCAGCCTCCCCTCCGCCCGCAGCCTCCCTCGCGCACACCCGCACACCCGCAGGGCTCCAGGAGCCCAGCCAGGAGGACGTGCGTGTGGAGGGTGGAGTGTGGCTTTCCTCTCTCCTCGTCTGGGGCTTCTTGCTGTATGTGTTGGCCACCACTGCTCAGAAGTGTCTTATGTGAAATACAATGCTATGAAAAATACACAAAGAGGTCACATTTTTGTCTGAACCAATGCAACAAATTTCTAGTCAGAAGAACCCTTTTGGCTGTTTAGAAATATCAGGACCTCCTACATTTAGCTACTTTAACTCTTCTTTTTTTTAAAGATCCTTCTAAATGTTTCATCTCACCATTTTCTTTCTCTTTTTTAAAAAAAAATACATTTTTATTGATTTTTAGAGAGGGAGAAAGGAAGAGGGAGAGTGAGGGAGAGAGAGAAACATCCATCCACCACCTCCTGCTCGCCTTCTACTGGGGATTTGAGCCAGAAACCAGGGCATCTGCCAGGACCAGGAACCCAACCGATGACCTTTTGGTGTATGGGACAACGCCCAACCAGCTGAGCCACACTGGGGCTCACCATTTCTCTTCTTCATCATAGATCAGGATAGCTCTGTGGTTGAGTTCCGAATGTGTCATATAGGTGACTTGGTAAGTAGTGAAGTGATGGTAGCAGATAAGGAAATCAGCGGAGGATTTTTTGCTTGCTATCTCCTTCGGAAAGTTCTTCAGGCACAAGCGTCCATTCAGACCGCGAGTGAGTTCTCATTTAATGAGACTCATTATCTCTGTTTTTGCTCCACCCCGTGTTCTTTGCTTTTATTAGTGTTCATGTTGGAAGCCGAACGGTCTTCAAATCGTCGACTGATTTGATCCCTGGCCAACATACCAAGCATTCTTCACAGGAGCTCCTCGTGTCGACAACCAAACGCTGTGGCAGCAGAGTGGGTCACACAGGACTCAGCTCTCAGCCCGCCCTCCTCCCGGACCACACACGCCAGCCGTGGCTGGCTGCTTCTAGCCTCTGTGAACGCCTGTTGACTCACCAACTGTGTGAGGCTCCATTGTTTGCTAGTTGCTAGTGTCCTGGCTAAGTCAGATGTCCTCAGAGGGGATGTAAACCCCGGGTGCTCAGAACGTCATGGTTTTCCCTGTTCACGCACTAGCATCCCTTAATTTCTTTTTCTTCTGAAATACTCAGAAAAGGAGAAAAAAAGGTCATCGTTTTTATCTTTCAGGATGATCTTGTTTTTTTTACACAAACTGCAGAGGATATTGAATTAGTGTAAGGGGACTTCATGGGAGCCAAGTGGTAATTTCAGGAAATGAAGCCAATTTCAGCTTTCCTTGGCAACCCATGTTTATGTCTCCTTAAAAGAAGAAGATTTGAAAGAAGAAAGGATGGTGGTGATGAAAGAAATGCAGACAAGATTTAGAAGAGGTCAGCAAGGACCACATAAATCAGAAATACTATATGTGATGCATGCTCGAGGTGGAGGGGGGGGACCTTGTGATAAATGCTGTTTTAAATGACAAATGTGTGCAGACAGCTTCATAAAGACAGGATGGGACTTACCGTGCAGTGTAAGCAAATTCATCTGTACAAATTCATACATCATTCTTTTACATCGTTTAAATTATTCATAAAATCAATAAATTCATCGTTTTCAAAATTTGCTTAATGAAGACTTTAAATGATGTAAAAGAAGGATTTACATAATTGCAATTGAGATGTGCAATAAGGATTTCACACTTAGAAAAACAACGTTAGAGTTAAATAACTATGATGTAATTTATTTTACCCAAAGGGAAACTGAGGCTTAGAAGATTAAAGTGGCTTGCTATTGGTCATTGCCCAAATTGGTAGCAAAACCAGCAGAATTAGTTCCTAGAACTCAGTTCTTCGGTCATTCAACCCAATGCATGCACATGGCTTACTTTTGATACACAAGAATTGTTTTTAGCCATCCTGAACTTTGCCAAGATAAAGCAGATAGGTATGCAGGGTATGTGGCTCTCTGACAGTTCAACATTTTGAAGCATAACCTCCCAGGTAGTAGACAAAAACCATCCTAAAGTGTTTCTGTTTTACTCTGATAGGAATACTAACAAGAGATTTGTTGAGAGTATCAAACTTTTTTTGAGACAATCACCCATACTTACAAAATTAAAATATTCCCCCCCACCCCCACCCCCACCCCCGTCAGTTTTTGACAACTGAATTTAGTAAAAACAAATAGCAAGAGAAGGGGTACTATGAAGGATGGTCCCTGCTTTCTGATTCTTTCTAAAGCAAAATACATCTCAAAACATTCAAGAAATTAAATTATGACTAATTTAAATTTTCAAGTGAATCCTATTTAACATGTCTTCATCCATTACAAGGGGTGACCATTTGATGTAAATCTTCCCACTTCTTCCCTTTTCTTCTCTATTTGTAGACCTTGACTTGCCTTTTAACTTCTTTTTTGGAGGATTTATCCTAATTATGTGGGAGCGATATTAACTCATAAGTTAAACAAAACACAGTTAGAAAACCCATTCCTCCTCTTGAAGTAAGAGAGTGCTCTAAAATAGCAGGCCGAGCTTCCCCCCGCCCACCAGAATCCAGCCCATGCCCTTTTCCCTGCTGCTTCTGGCCTCACAGAGTGAATGATAGCTAACGTTTGTACACTGCGTTCTAGCTCCCATTCTAGCTTTCTCACAAGCATCGCCTCTTGGGGTCCTCACAATAAGCCATTGGGGTGGTTGTTACCATCACCATGGTGCGCACAAGGAAACAGATTCAAAGAGGGAAGGCAACTTGTACATAGTTTCCAAAATTTATTAGATTCATTATATATACATTAAAATGAGGATTTTGTTTATTTAATGACATGGGAAAATGCTCTTGAAAAAATAAATTTAAAAACCCTCTCAAGCTATAGTAAATGAATCCAGTTTTTTCCTTTCTGCACCTCAAATTTTCTACCAAAAGTATTTACTAATTTTCATAGTTTGATAGGCCCATAACAATTGTTATTGTCTACCACAGGGGTCCTCAAACTACGGCCCGCGGGCCACATGCAAATACAAATATTGTATTTGTTCCCGTTTTGTTTTTATACTTCAAAATAAGATATGTGCAGTGTGCATAGGAATTTGTTCATAGTTTTTTTTTTAACTATAGTCCGGCCCTCCAACGGTCTGAGGGACAGTGAACTGGCCCCCTGTTTAAAAAGTTTGAGGACCCCTGGTCTACCAAAATCAACATTCACCCCTTACTATGTTCAGGTTCCCTACCAACTAGCTTATAGAAAAACCATGAATATCACTGCTATATAACTAAACAAACATTTTCAAAATAATTACCTCACGTGTGCATGTCAATGGGTTCATTTCTTCATAAAATTCATCAATGTCTTGGTTTTTTTGTTTTTTTCAATTACTTTAGGTGTGTGTCAATAGAAATGGACTGTCATTAGGAAATCTTACATTTTTCCATCCTCCGGGGAAATATTCAGAACTCAAAATACCTAACATTTAAAAAAGAATATTTGTATTGATTTTTTTTTAGAGAGAGGAAGGGAGGAGAGAAAGAGAAATATCGAAGTGAGAATGAAACATGGGTTGGCTGCCTCCTGCATGCCCCCTATTGGGTTGAGCCTGCAACCCGGGCATGTGCCCTGACCAGGAATCCAACCAGCAACCTTTTGGCGCATGGGATGATACCCAACCAACTGAGCCACACCGGCCAGGGCAGCTGACATCATTGACTAGTTTATCGTTTTGTGCTAAATAGTTTATAAGACACTATAGCACAGTGAGCCACTTAACCCTGAAAGCATCTCTGTGAAATTGGTCTTCTTTATTAAGCCCTTTACGGCTCAGGAAAGTGAGACTCAAAGGCGTAGGACGCATTTCCACCTGCGTCACAAGTGAGGGCAGAGGACAAAACTCAAACCCAGATCTTACTTTCTTCAAAGCCCCTGTGCTGCAGCTGCCAGCCCTGCTCCTTAACTTGAAGGATGGATGGCTGTGACCTTAACCCCGTGACCTGAACCTCAGCTAGGAATCTTAATGTATTAGCTCGGCTTGCTAACCTCCTTCATTATTTTGTCTTTTAATTTTAGAACCCAGTTTAGTTCTTGGTTATTTTGTTAGCCAGCTACTTGTTATTGCAGAGAAAAATCTAAACACCCTTTCTTTTGCTGGCTTCCAGTAACCAGTCATTTTGAGAGCAGGAGACAGGACCAGGGTGTAAACAAACAAAAATTCACCCAGCGGTGAAGCGGTGCATTCACAATTCTCAAGGCTTAATGAATTTTGAAATGTGAAGAGTCACTGGGTTTTTACATCTACACTGTGGAATTTATAAATAGAATTATTTTGGGACAAAAGCTTCTTTTATTCATTAAATGTCAGTCGCAGATGGTCTTCCTCTTTTCTCATGGGAGTGGGACTTTTTGAAGGCACTTCCATTTGAGATTTGAGATTGGGGATAGGTTGCCATGACATTTTTCCAAATCATATTTGAAAAACTGAATTATCCCCTTATCTCTGTGGCAATAAATACTGACTCAGCTAAACTCTCTGGAAGGTCATAGGCTTGAGACTGTAATGTGTCAAAATTAAAAAAAAAAAAAAAGTCAAGCCCGGCCAGAGTAGTTGAGCATCGACCTATGACCTATAAGCCAGGAGATCACGGTTCAATTCCCAGTCAGGGCACATGCCTGGGTTGCTGGCTTGATCCCCAGTGTGGGGCATGCAGGAGGCAGCCGATCAGTGATTCTCATCATTGATGTTTCTGTCTCTCTCCCTCTCGGAAGTCAATAAAAATATATTTAAAAAACATTTTTTGAAGAGTTAAATGTCATGTGAGATCTGAAATGGCACAACCAAGAGGAAGGACCGAATTGGAGGAGGAGAATTTTCTTGGTCACTAATTGTTTGTTTTCTATGTAAAAACACATTTTATCACTTTATTTCATTTCACCTTTTAGTGTTTTAGTGTGAAGTTCACATAATAACCTAGTTCATTCTCCACAATCGATTTGGTATAAGGTCTGATGGGAATGACTTCAGAATTGACAAACCTCGCTCAATATCCCCCTGCCTCCTTGCATTTGCCTTGGAGGGCTGGCCAGCTCTGCCTCTGCGGCTCCTTCACGATGTTTTCACTTAAGTAGAATAACATCAGTTGCCCACTTTTATGTTTTATATGGTTTTACTTATTATATAAAATAAGATGTTATTCTATAGTCCGTGACTTTGGGATCCTGAATTGCAAATGCAGATGTACATGGCTTTACAGGCTCGCAAATGTGAGCATTCTTTGGTTACAAAGTAATTCACCCCACGTTGCATTAAGGGTTGTGCCTTTTCATGCACTTATAGTTTTAAAAATTAAATTTACAAATCAAACCCCGAAGCATGTGTGTAAATATAGAAATACTCCTTGTAAGGAATTGTACATTATTCGTTGTAAGAAGTCATTGTGAATAAGTTTATCTTTATTACAAAGTAATAAAATTGTAACATTTTATTCACTGTCACTAGATAAACAATCTGTATCTTCTCTGTAAGAGACAGGCTTGTGCATCGGGAGGGAAATTCTGACATTAGAGCCAGAAGATGTGGGTGATATTTTCCCTTCCCTGAATGTGTGAACTCCAATTTACTCTTCATTGATAGGATTAATGAGATACAATTAATTCATAAACCCCTTGTGAGCTATAAAAACATATAAAGGAGGCTGTGTCCTTTTTATATCGCAAATATTATTATTAACAACGATAATATTCCTTTAAGTAAGATAATTACCTGGTTTGTTATTTTTACTGAGTACATATGATAATTTGATTTCCAAATGTACAGTGTTGATTTGATAGGCTCATGGGATTTTCTTTCCAACAGTAACACATCTCTCCTAACCTCAGCATTGCTATGTTGTTCTAGATCGTTTCTTTAACGTATAGCACTGTAACCTGACATCTGTGTGTGCCATCCGCTTTGTCTCAAAGTCCCCCACAGCCATATTCCCTGGGCACCTACAGGGCCAGCATGAGGTTTGCATTGACAGAATGTAGAACATTTCATGGTCTTCATCTTGCCTAATTCCAGCTGCTGAACTTATGAAGATGCCACATGGCTTTTTTTTTTTTGGCAAAGTTACAAATGTATTGATTTTGTTGCAGTAAATGCTCCCTAATTAGCAAATCTCTGTGGCATCTCCAAAAACAATTTTTTCTTATCCAGGTTGCATGAGAGCTGTGGGTCCCCCAAGGCCCTGCCGGGCCCTGCTGGTTCTGCTGAGCTGGCAGCATCTCTCAGCCCCGGATGAAGAGGTACAGGGAAGGAGTAGCCATTCTCTGGGATGGGTGTATTGTGGACAGCAGAGCACATGGCAGTACAGTCACAAAGCTGTGAAAGCTTCTGCTTGAATGAGGCACACACAGGGCTCACGCACTGTCCTTTGCAGGAATAAGTCACATGGGCAAGACCAACAGTGGAAGGAGGGATTACCCTACAAGTACAGGGATCCTCAGGGGTCTGAGCATGGACACGTCTCTTACCCAGGAGGTGTGGGTAACTGGACATCAGAATACAATCTACCACATGGGCATAAGCCACGCAACTAGAACAGTGTTGCCTATATGTGTGCTGAATGTATATTATTAAAATTTAACTATTGATCAAGAATAAGAAATATACAGTGTGTGTGTGTGTGTGTGTGTGTGTGTGTGTGTGTGTGTGTATGTTTTTGAATTAGAAAAATCAAAGACCATTGACCTTCCAATTGGTCTTCAAACTTGGGTATGCACCCGCCAAAGATACGTGCACACTTTTCAGAGAGTATGGGCAGCATCAGTAGCATTAAAGGAAAGGATATTCAAATCCTCAGCTTCTTAATATTGTTCTTCCTAGGAGAGCACAGCACGTCTAGTCTTCCAGCTCTCTATCTCAGACCCCTTCCCATAATTTCCCTTCTACACGTCCCTACCCATTGAGAAGCGTTCACATCTCCTAGGGATCAAAGGAGTGTGTTTCCCAGTGAAAAAAGGCACAGAGCTCCTGGGGTCTGTGTCTAGTTTTACCCCAGCGACCCGCTCGGGGCAGGGTTCTATGCCATTCCTCACTCTCCCCCTTAACTGTATATCTTAGGATTGGAATTCAAAAGTGAGGGGAGGTTTTCACACGAACATACAGATAAATTTATCATGGTAAAAATATAGTCTGACTCTCAGACAGGAAGCACATGTGATTTGCCTAACTGGTTGAACAATAAGGGCTGACTTTGCCAATTGGATTCCGTGGTGACATTTTCTATCAATTGAATGAGCTACATCTGTTACACTGAGGGTATAATAAAATAGGATTAAAACACTAAAGTTTGCCCTAACCGGTTTGGCTCAGTGGATAGAACGTCGGCCTGCGGACTGAAAGGTCCCAGGTTTGATTCCAGTCAAGGGCATGTACCTTGGTTGCAGGCACATCCCCAGTAGGAGGTGTGTAGGAGGCAGCTGATAGATGTTTCTCTCTCATTGATGTTTCTAACTATCCCTCTCCCTTCCTCTCTGTAAAAAAATCAATAAAATTATTTTTAAAAACCCACTAAAGTTTACACTATATAATATATAGCAAAACATATCCTTCACCATGATTTAAACCAGTCATTTTTATATAAAATTTAAAATGAACAAGGGGATGAATAATATTGTAAAATTTTTACATGGTACGCAAGCAAAAAGGTTGCATCTGAAATATGGGGCCAGGAGGAGAGAAATGAGCGGCCAGTGCAGTATGAGAACATTGAAGACATAGTGTCTAGGTACACTACTTACACAAAGCTAGGAATCTTATATAATAAAAGACTAATATGCAAATCAACCAAACAGTGGAATGACTGGTCGCTATGATACGCACTAACCACCAGGGGGCAGACGCTCAACACAGGAGCTGCCCCCTGGGGGTCAGTGCGCTCCCACAGGGGGAGCGCCACTCAGCCAGAAGCCGTGAGCCTCTCCTGCCTCTGTGGCAGTGCTAGGGATGTCCCCTGAGGGTTCCTGGACAGTGAGAGGGCGCAGGCTGGGCTGAGGGACACCCCCCTCCAGTGCACAAAGTTTCGTGCACCAGGCCTCTAGTTTATAATAAACTTCTAAACTCTGCAGATACTGAACCAAACGCGGAGGCTTCGAATGGATACCTTTGAAGGTTTTATTTTGCAGAATTACTCTAAGAGTAAGTCTCCCAGCTACTGCCAAAGAAGCACAGGAAATTCAGCATGATGATAAGAATCTAAATGGCATAATGGTTATTCTTTGGCACCTAAATTATGTAGCCACCCATCAATCAGAGTCTGCATTCACACATGGTAAACCACAATTGTGAGGCTGCAAGGGTTTGTTTCGAGGGTGCAGAATAAATCATTCCGGGCTCCGCATCACCTGCCTGGGGTATCAGAGCCCTGAGGTGAGGGCGCGGTCACAGACTCGGCCTTCTGAAGAAGAAGTGCGAGTGAGAGAACTTTCTCATCTCTTAGCCCCACCGGCCAGGGCTGTCATTGCTTCTCTGTGTGCTAGTGAGAACTCTGAGCCTGATGGCATTCTAGCCACACAGTGACTGTGTACATGACTCTAAATATCTAAAACAAATGACAGCTTGCCATCAATGACCCATGCTGCCCTGTATCCAGATGTTTCCCAAATATTTGTTGTAAAAAAAAAATGAAGGTGATTCACATTTTGTTTTAGTATCACTTGGACACAACCTAGAAAAAATGTCTAAAATCCCATAACAAAAGACAACCATACAATTTTTATTTAAGCAATCAGAGGAAAGAATCTGGGAGCCAGGCTGTAGTAAAAGCTGGGGAGGAGGCCCTCTCCCTGGACTGCTCCAATCCTTCGATTGGAAACCTGAATTCCTCTCCCTATACAGTGGGGCCTTGACTTACGAGTGTCCCGACTAAGGAGTTTTTCAAGATATGAGCCGTCTCTTGGCCGATTTTTTGCTTTGAGTTGTGAGCTAAAATTCGGGTTACGAGCCAGCTTCAGATACCCCACCGCTAGTTGGCGCAGCGAACATCACAGTGAACGCCACAACATCAGCCCAGCATCACGTGTCTCTCTCGTTCACTTTATGATTTGACATACAAGTAATTTGAGTTACGAACTCCGTCACGGAACGAATTAAATTCGTAAGTCAAGGCCCCACTGTATACTTATGTAACTTTTTCCTGTCTATCTAATAAGTATCCTATTTGAAAGAAAAACATCCAGCTGTGTAGTATCATGATTATTCTCAATGTAAAACTGAAGTCAATAGTTAAATCTACTAAGTGTACATTCTAAGTTGAAACAATTCAATCAGCTATTGACCCATTTCCTTACATTCGTTTGCATAATTTGTTTCCTATGAGAAAACAAAAGAAATAATGGAAGAAGACCTGAGCTAAAAATGTCCCACTGAAGGTTTTGATTTGGCCCTAATTGGCTCTTTTAAAAAATCTGTAATTTCTGTTTCTCTTTTATTCCTTTGAGTTTCTGGGACTGTATGGGGTGGACTGTGGGAAACTCCAGAATAGGGCACAGTTGGGTTTGGGGTTGTTTATGACTGTTCAGTGCTCTTTGTCCTCATCCCCCCCCCCCCCCCCCCGCCCCCCGCAGGCCCTTTTAGTAGGAGACCAGCATAAAGGAGTAGAAACACTGCAGTCAGGGCCTGTGGAACTTGAACCTGAACTCGGCCACTTACTAACTGTGTATCTTGATATTCAAATGTCTAGACTAGAGCCTCAGTTTCCATGTCTGTAAAATGGAGTCTCCAAGGTGGAGGACAGACCGTATGAGGGTATCCCTGCTCTGCTCCCGGGCCTGGGGACCCCTCCGTGCTCTGAGAAGCTAGGAGAGATGGGTAGAGTTTTGGGTTTCAAGATCCATTTGAATTTTTAAATAAAATTTTTTGGATAGCTAAACATCTTTTTTATAGCAGCACGCTGAGTTTAAAAACAAAAAAAAACCCACCAAAGTTACTCAGATGAATGTGTTTTGTAGATTTTTTTAAGTATAGCCTCTCTCTTCCCTTTTACTCCCACTGTCCCACCTCCCGAATCCTCCTTAGCAGGCATCCTGGGAAAAGGTGACAATACAGCAGCAGCCAGTGAGCCTCCTGCTGATGGGGAGGTTTCCCAGAGCAGCCCATTGATTTCCTGGCCGAGATCACCATCCCACGCCCGGGCCCCGTCCGCCTGCAGTCAATTCCTGTGGTTCCCGTGCTGGAAGGCGGTCAGGAGAGGGGGAGACAGATGTTGGTCCAGGCAGCAGCTTCACATGTTGGAAACCATGTTGTGGTTTTGTTTTTTTTCTTCCAGTTTGATTTTTATTGTCTGCTTGGCCTAAACACTTGCCACTATTGTGAAGCTAAGGACCATAAAGGCCTGTATTAATATCACATTGCTTTAATACCTCCTTGTTTTATTTTACTTTTTTAATTTTTTTAAAAAAACCTTTATTGTTGAAAATACTACAGATGTCCCCTTCCCCTCCATTGCCTCCTTCTAGCCTGTCCCCGCCCCCTGCCCCAGGCCCTCCCCACCTATTGTCCCTGCCCTTGGGTTACGCATATGCATACAGGTCTTTGGTTGATCTCTTCCCACCCAATACCTCCTTGTTTTAAATGCCACGGAAATCTCTCCAAAGAATGAATGTATTGTAATGGTACTTAGGAAAAGCTGACAGTTCCAGGTCTGCTGCTGATGTTAAAGAGACTGCTTAGTGGTCCACCAGCTTGAAAGGAGGGGGCAGCGTTCCTTCCGGAAGGACTTACTGGTCATCCTTCAATCCTTCATTGCTTCCCCCTGTGAGCCAGCACCTTCCACGACGAAGGACACACAATCCCAGGCCCTCAGTCCTGGGAGGCTCCCTTCTCAAAAGCAGGAACTCCAATGGCAGATCTATTTTTTTAAAATATATTTTATTGATATTTTACAGAGAGGAAGGGAGAGGGATAGAGAGTTAGAAACATCGATGAGAGAGAAACATCGATCAGCTGCCTCCTGCACATCTACTGGGGATGTGCCCGCAACCAAGGTACATGCCCTTGACCGGAATCCAACCTGAGACCCTTCAGTCTGCAGGCCGCTCTATCCACTGAGCCAAACCAGTTAGGGAGGCAGGTCTATTCTTGCCATTAGAATCCCATCGTTCATATCCAGGCTCTGCTCTCTGTCAGCCGGGTGACTTTGAGCGTGTCCTCTAACCTCGCTGGGCTTCATTTTCTGACTTATAATTGGTGATCACAAAAAAAAAGTGAAGGTGCTGATTTTTACTGTAATTGCCAGCTAACGCATTAGCAGGCCTCGTGTTCACGGACACTGGCAGGAGACACAAAACTATGACTCTGAGGAAAAGCACAGTCTCTCACTCACAGCAGGAGCAGGGCCAGATGGCCATTCCCCGGTGCCCCGTGCCCACGCCTCCGTTCCATGGGGCTTTGGAGAACCCAGAGGTGGAAGGGGCCTTCATAGGGCCATGCATTTGATCATCCAGTATTTCTTTATGAAGATCAGGGTTTCATGCTCATGTCCAGGCAGTTGCTTTTGTCTCTTTCCATAGTCTTTGCCATGTCAGGGCACTTACCTGTTCTTCACAGGGGCCAGGCTCAGAGTCTAAATATTCCTCATGGGCTTCCAGCTGACCAGCTGCCTCGCCAGAGGACCTGCGCCCCAAGCCCTAGATTCCGCGGCAGGAAACCCCTCCTTCCCGCCTCCTCTCTGCAGACCTGGTTTTATTTTGCCCCAGTCTTTTTGGGGTTTTTTGTTTGTTTGTTTCTCTTTTTTGTTAATCCTCACCCAAAGATATTTTTCCATTTATTTATTTTTTTTAAGAGAGTTTGGAAGGGAGAGGGAGAGACAAAGAGAAACATGGATGTGAGAGTAGCACATCGATTGGTTGCCTCCTGCACGCACCCCTACCAGAGCCAGGGAATCCAAAACCAAGGTACGTGCCCTTGACTGGAATAGAACCCGGGAACCTTCAGTCCGTGGGCCAATGCTCTATCTACTGAGCAACACCTGCTAGGGCTTGCCCCAGTCTTTTCAGTCAAACACCACTTCCCATCCATGTCCCGGCTTCCAGAATTTTATCGACATGGCATGCTTCGCTTGCTAGATCTACCCCCCTTTTCTTTCAGGAGGAATAAAAAAATCAATTTTGAGGAGGAAGCACAGCTGAATAGAACAATTCCTGAGAGCATGTGTTCAGAGGGTGTGTTCTAAGGTCTTACACGTGTTTTTACCTTCTCCCAAGTCCAGAGTTGTTAGTCTGTGTCCACAAACCTAAGGTCCCTGATGCTGTGACATTTATTTACTTTCCTTTGCTCCTTTTTTCTCCCCTAGAGGTAATAAACAATTTCTTTTCCTCTGGAGACCTTTTGACACAAACACCATTTTTCCAAATCCTTCAAGGGATTGTAATTATTGCATCTTCCAGGGGAAGTTAATGTCACGTGACCTCGTGTAAAATTCCTGTCTTCACTCTTCCCATCAGCCCCGTCGTCTGCCTGAATCCATTTCCCTGACGTGGAAGAAATCGATCTTTGAATGATCTGAACACAGTGAAAAGTATTATATGAATGTCAGCGATTATTTAAAGGAAAGTGCTCTACAGAATTTAACTTAAAGACCGTGCTACTTTCCCCCAAATCATTATTTTGGTTGATGTCTCTGTATACTCTCCAATTCCTTGATATTCTTCTTAAACTGTGAAATTCCATCCTAGATGTCATACCTTGAGAAGAAACTCACCCAGCCAAACGCCCTGCTCCGTTTCCATTCCGCTGCCACGGCCTCCAGTGTTCTGTGGGCTTTTGAAGTGGAGGCGGAATTCCATTTTCTCAAATGCCATTGTGCTGTGCAGTTCTCCAAAGGGAGCGTTTCCAGATTCCAAGACCCATGAAAAGGGCTAGTGACAGTCCAAATAGTCATTTACTGACTCAGAGACAGAAAAATTCTGTTCCCCAGACACATTCAGGAACCTGTCACCTCATGGCCTCTTCAATGCAAATCTCGTCCCTTTAGTCAGGTATTAGCTATGGCAGATAACTGAGGAGAGTGGAAATTGTTATTTAATACTTTACACTTTCAACTATTACTTTAGATTAAAATGCTTGCTCGTATGCGCTTTTAAGACTACTGGCTGCCGTGTTGTCAAGAAGAGGGTAATCAAGAATGTCAAAAGCATTGGCACGTCCTGTTATTTTTTTTCCATCACCATTTATCCCTCCCTACCCCTTCCACCTCCCCCCCTCCCCCCGCCGCCTCCCCCCACCCTATCATCACTACACTTTTGTCTGTGTTCTGGGTCCCTGAATGTTTCTTTCTCTCTCTCTCTCTCTCTTGCTCAATCCCTCCACTATCACCTCCAACACCCCCCAACCCCCTATCCCCGCCCCAGAGCTGTCTGTCTGCTTTCTATCTGTGACTGTTAGTTCAGTTTGTTCATTAAAAAAAAAAAAAAAAAGCATTGGCACTTCCAATGGACATGAACCTGGAATTCAGAATGGGTGGGACTGAGTCACTGAGTAAACCCAACTCTGAATTCATGAAGTGTTCTGAGATGTTTCGCAACAGCTTTTGGGTTGCAAACGCTCCACACCTCAGAAGTCCCATAAGGATAGCCTTTCCATGCTAGGTTCACGTCTGGGGCAGCTTTTAAACACGGTCACACGTTTTGTGAGCTTACTCCATCATGAGGTAGGGTCTATGTGGCCTCTTTTCTTATTTTTTTATCCTCATACGAGTTTATTGATTTTAGAAAAAGAGGAAGAGAGGGAGAGGAAGAGGCAGAGAGGAAGAGGCAGAGAGAGAGAGAGAGAGAGAGAGAGAGACATCAATGGGTTGCCTCTAGTATGCACCCCAACCAGGGATATAACGTTTGGTGTATAGGACGACGCTCCAACCAGCTGGGCTACCTGGCCAGGTCTCTGTCTCCTCTGAATTTAGGTGAGCTCATGACTCCTCCGAGCAATAGAACATAGTGCAGATGGCGGTATGTGACTAAGGCTGGCGCCACACAGCTTCGTCCTGTGATCTGGCGCACTCCTTCCTGCAGCCTTGAGTCATCACATAAGAAGCCTCACTACCCTGACAAAGCCCAGGTTACACAGAAAGGCCACGTAAAGACATGCTGGTTGACAGCTCCAGCTGAACCCAAATTTGAGTCATCCCAGCGCTGGCACGAGATAAATGAGCGAAAATCTGTCCAGATGATTCCAATCCCAAGCCAGTCAAGCTCATTCCGTTTCAGTCTTCTCATCCTTGACTCTAGACCTGGGCAGAGATGAGCCCTCCAAGCCGTGCCCAGTCTGAATTTCTGAGGCGCCCAGTGGTGAGCACAGTAACCTGGCTATTGTTTTATGCCACTACATTTTGGGATGGTTCATTGTGCTGCAATGGCCTTGAAAATGTTTTGTTCTTTGCTAGATACAATTCAAACATGGCATTGAATAACCTTTAGATCACTCACCTTGCAAAAGTCAAGAGAAGCACAACAAATTACAGTACCTGTTGAAATCAGCACTCTTATGCCTCTCAAACTATCCATCCTCCTCCCTCCCTTCCTTCTTTCCTTCCTTCCTTCCTCCTTCCCTTTCTTCCTCCTTCCTTCCCCCTCTCCCTCTCTCTAATCCTCCTCCTCCTCCTCCTCCTCCTTCTTTATGTAAGCCCATTTTGCACTTTTAAAAACGTAGACCCTCTTAGAAATACATGCACTTTTCTGATGAAATAAATTATACTGAGAGAGTAGAATGAGGGTGTATCAGAAGTTCTGATGGAGATCATCTATGTCACTTAAAAAATAAATTACAGCCGCGTCCTGATGGCTCAGTTGGTTGGAGTGTTGTCCTGTATACCAAAAGGTTGTGGGTTTGATTCCTGGTCAGGGCACATACCTAGGTTTCAGGTTTGATTCCTGCTCAGGACTGGTACAGGAGGCAACTGGCTGATGTCCCCTCCCTCCCTCCCTCCCTCCCTCCCTCCCTCCCTCCCCCTTCCTCTCTGAAATCAATAAACATATCCTTGTGAGGATTTAAAAAACAAACAAATTTCAAAAAGTACACAAAGTCAGGGTAAGAGATGGAGAGATGGAGCTGGAAGATGTTCCCAATAATATACCTTAACTATTAATTAGCCTTGTTTGATCGCTCATGTGCCATTTTTAATTTACAAAGTACTCCTGGTCCACAGCCTTTTCCTCTTCATTGTTCCTCATGTCCAGTACACTGCTTTCTTGAATACTCAGAAGGCACAATATCATTTATATTCAAGTGATTCTCTAACATTATACATACCCCCTTTTCCGATACATTTTAAAGAATTTTAATATCTGTGTCAAATATAATTTAAAAAACACTAGATGTCATCTGCGTCCTTTGCAATTAAAGATATAGCGAGAGAATTTCACAGAAGCATATACTGAATAAACTTGGGAGATAAATGCTCATTGAGCAATAAATACTTTAGGGAAACTTGGGATAGATATGCTCATTCAAAAATAAAAAGCTTTCCTCTGAGGTCATTCAGCTATTTTTTGGAATGAGACAGAGCTAGTAAGGGAGTTGGCAGGTGAGTGAATAACAGGTGATTATTTCTTAAGAGACCCCTGACTAGAAATAAGCAACCCATTTCAAAGGGGTCAGGCTTCAAAGCAAATTACAGGTTGAATGTTCGCGACGATACCCATAGGTCATACATCCTGATCAAGGAATCCTTGGCCCTTTGAAGATTGTAAACACGTGACAACAGTTAACCTCACCATCCCTGTGAATAGGTATATTATGTCAATTTTACAGACAAGGAAACCAAGAATATAATAGATGAGAGCTAGGACTTACTGAGTCCAAATGTAGTTTTATCTGCCCACGAATGGCTTCTGGATTTTGTCTTTGTTCCCATACGTGTTCCCATACATGCATGGCTGCTCAAGGTCATACATACATACATACATACATATTTGGCTGCTGGAGGTCATACATACATACATGGCTGCTGGAGGTCATACATACATACATCACTGCTGGAGGTCATACATGCATGCATACATACATGGCTGCTGGAGTTCATACATACATAAACACATACATACATGGCTGCTGGAGGTCATTCTGCTAAAGAAGAGCCATCTCCATTCCGGGCCGGAGATGACTGATCCGGGTGGACTCTTCGTGTTCCTGTGCCCATCCCTGTATGCCCAGGGCGTTGGGCATACAGGGCTGAGAGGAAAGGCCAGTGGAATCATGGGAGCAGAGTCACACTGTTGCCATTTCCTCAGTGGAACACTTCATGCTACAGTCCCGCGTCGACTCTGATTCCCATAGTCCCTGAAGCTTGGCTGCCAGTGTCTCCTTGGGTTCAGAGAAAGACTGATGAACACGCTCAGGCCATTTCTCTGTGGCCTCAGCCAGAGCGGGTTCCGGTGATTGGGACACTGTGAGATCCTAGTACAGGCTGGGCATGGAGGGGCGGGCACCACTTCCATATCAGGCGGACACTAGACACCGTAGGTAGGAGAGAACAAATGTTATGAGGACAAACCTGAAATAAACATTTTAAGGATTCTATCCCAAGAGGTGGGGTCAGGTGACAAATTTCAAATATAAGCTTCATTCAAATGGTGTAGGGAAGGGAATGGAAATCTATGTAATACTGTATTCTTTGAATCATAGAGCATTCACAACACCAGGTCCTCAGATAGGCAAACCCTTATATGGCCATTTGAGCAACTGTCTCAGAGCCACAGGCTTGCCAGGGATTAGGCCAGAAATAGAACTCAAAAAATGGAGCTCCAAGCCCACTCTAACCACGAACACCACTCCCTTCCTACAGTACGTTCAGTGTGAAATAGTCTTTTGGTTTCTCTTCATGCTTGTAGTCAACTGGAGGAGGGTGGCAAAATTAAAAACAGGCCCTGCCCTAAAAAATGCATTTCCCCCCCTCCCATTCAAAAACCTCCCAATTCAACCAAAAAATAATTTAAGAAATTTTATGGAAATTAGTAACCCAACGTTTCATTTTTTTACTACCTACTTTATTTTATTTTTTATGCTGAGGCTACTAAAAACTAAGTGTGGAAACTTCTCATCAGTACGCGAATTGCGACTATTTTTGCCTCTGAGCAGCAGCATCTTTTAGAGAGGGAGCATCATGAATAAGGGCCTGTTTTCTTCAGCTCCTCTGGCCAGACCGACTCTGACAAGGAGAGATTATCCACAAAGAGGAAACTCACTTCTCCATTTTAAGTTCTATCAGACGGCTCATTTGCATGATGTTGTTACTTTTCCAGAGGGAAGGTGAATTAGCATTTTCACAAACACAGAATTCAGAGGTGAAGGCAGCTGGGTGTCCAGAGGCTCGGCAGTTCATGAAAGAGGCTCTTTTCCCGGGAGCTTCCTGTTTGGAGCCCCTTCCAGGGCTCCGCGAAGGCAGTCGGAGGGCTGTGTGCTCCGCACGCAGGCCCAAGGTGACACTAGTTACCGTGTTTATTCCCTTCTGGTGTGTTTGGGCAGCCTGCCTGCAGACGGGGGGCTGGCCAGCTGTTTGCCTTTGCAGATGTGCTCACTAATTTTTTTTTTCTTTCTGATGGAGATAGCTTTTAATGACACTGATTTAAATTAGGAGAATTTTGTTCTTCTTCTTTAGATTCCACATATGAGTGAGATCATGTGATACTTGTCTTTCTCTGACTGGCTTATTTCACTTAGCAAGATATCTCTGGGCCCATCCATGCTGTCTCAAAGGGTAAGAGACCCTTGGCCCAGGGGCATGGGTACCTCGAGTAGACGGGCATATCTCAGAGGGGAGGCAGGTGGGGAGGACCGGGAGAGATAATAAAAGAACTTGTGTGCCTGTATGCATAGCCGGTGGACACAGACAGGAATGTGGAGAAGGCCTGGGAGGGGCCAGGGCGGGGTGGAAAGGGGGCAAAGCGTGGGGGGTGGTTGATGGGGGGCATCTG
>NW_005871365.1:1076022-1086604 GCF_000147115.1 Myotis lucifugus
TTTCATTGTTACAAATTGAACATAATTAAAGCAGAGGGATTAATCACAAAAACAATATGTAATTATATATGTGTTTTCTGATGGTCTTAGGCAACCCCTGTGAAAGGGTCGTTCAACCCCCAAAGGGGTCACGACCCACAGGTTGAGAACCACTGTCCTATGCAATACTTTCAACAAAGATTAAAAAAGTAAAATGTACAATGTGATAAAAAAAGAAAAGTGATGAAGTCATTTCAAACTAAGAATGTTCTCTGGAAAAGGATGTAGTATTGGAGAGAAAAGCTTTGGTGGAAGAAGAAAGGGGTGGGATTTAACAATTATAAGCGGTAACACTCAGCAAGTCCCCAACCTGAGGAGGGTCCTTCTAGGGGACGCCCTTCATTCCCCAGAGCTCAGGCCTCGGATCCTTTCCTTTGGTGCTTCAAACCCACATTCTTGTCCTCACCTCAGAGCAGCTGAGCTCTCAGAGCTTTGAATTCCCCTTTCATACTTTCTGCTCCTCCTGAGGCTCTGAAACGCACGTTTTCCATAAATAGAGTGTTGATCACAAGGAAGGAGTCAGTTTGGTTTCATGATCAGACACCCCCCCCCCCACCCATATTTGAGTTGTCCCATAATAACTGGTCTTTGGAGCAATGGAACCGCATCTCTAGACTCACTTAGTCCTGTGTGGAATTTTCCGTATCCCTTTACTTGCTTAGATTCTGTAGTTTTCAGGAACTATAGGTACATAAAATCCGGATACATTGGAGTGATGGAATACTGCGCAGTAATTAAAATGTTACTGAAGGAAAATAAGCTATGTCCTGAGCAAACATTATTTTGGTAAATCACAAAACAGGTTATACAGTGTGCACAGCTCGACCCAGATTTATACACAAACAAGTTAAAGCTTGATGGATAAACATGAGTAGAAACAGAATTGTAAGGGATACACTCGAAAGTTAATAGTATGCAGAGTGTGGAATGAAGGGTGATTTTTATTTTATTGTGTGCAATTTTTTGTGTTTTGTATGAGGCAGCTGAATCATAAGACCATCAAAAGTGGGTATGATTCTGATACTGTGCAAAAGAAATGATTATGAATCGTCAACTTGTTATTTCTTTATTAAAAAAAATGTTTTTATTGATTTTAGAAAGAGAGGGAAGAAGAGGGAGAGAGAGAAACATCGATGTGAGAGAGAAACATGGATTGGCGGCCTCCTGCATGCACCCCTACCTGGCACAGAGCCCTAACCCTAACCTGGCCATGTGCTCTGACCAGGAATTGAACTGGTGCAGCCAACTGAGCACACGGCCGGGGCAGAATCCTCAAATTATTCACAAGGGCTCGGGATGTTTCACACGGGAGGAAACTGAGTTTCTTTCTTGTGCTGTGAGTTTTGTCACAAGCAAACAATAATTGTTGTTCCCGAAGAAACAGAACATTAGTAGAAAAGCCCTACAATTCCCAGGTCCTTGGAGCACATTATTTGAGTTTACGGAGATGAGAAATGCTTTCATTCTGAACCTGCATTTAAAATGCTTTCATTTGCTTGAGTAAATGGTAAAATCAAATAAAGCCCTTTCTTCGGATTTCTATGTTGAAAAGAAGTCAGGTTTGTTCAGCCTCCTAAACTATCCTGTCCTAATTTTGCTCTTTTCTTTGGAATCCTTGAGTTTCCTTTCTAGCCAAAAAAGAGCTCACCTGAAATATCTATCGGAGCTGACCCTCCCCCCCTCAGTGGGGGTCCCTCATCACCCCACTTTCAGGCTAATCACAGCCACTTCTTGAGAAACAGCCCTCTGAAAATCACAAGTTAGTGAAGTGCCTGCTTTATAATTCCAAAGAATTATTATCATATCTACCAGAAGTTAATGATCACTTCTCAGTGCATGGCACTTAGCAATTTTATTTCTTTTGGGTTAGGTGCTTTTCCTGTAATTAGGGAGCATTTATTCGAGTGGGGAGACAGGAACATAGGTGTAAATATACATATTACATGTACACATTAAGTAAATCATTATAGATAGATACCGAGTTACTATGTTCCAGTGCTACTATGAATGCACGGAAACCACAAGTGGGTATTGGAGTCCACTTCAGTGCAACGGTCCCCTGAGGACCACAGCTCCTGCTCTGTCATAAAAGTCTCTGACGGGCTGGTCAGAAATTTGGACGGACAGGGCCGGCCTGGCTATTCGCATGCAAGGTCATTTTCATTTCTGGAAACGCAGCACCCATGGGTCTCTTCCCGTGTGCTGAGGTAGATAGTGTGATCGCACCTAAGGCGCTCTCTGGGCAGATTCACTCCCAGGGTTATGAGTTTATCTTTCCCGCCCACATGGCCTCAGCCAGATGAGGGGGCGTTTGAACCGCCCACAGGGTGTAGGTAACGTGACATTGCACCAAGCAGTCCACTGAGAGCAGCAAAGGAAGGTTAGCAAGGAACTCATGGTCCTTGAATCCACGAGTTCTACCACGTGTTGCCTTACTCGTGGTCATTGAATCCATGAGATCTACCACGTGTTGCATTACTCAGAAGTTGCCGGCCTGAGAGAGGGAAGGAATAGTCCTGTAAGGTAACAAGAGGCGCCAGCTGGGAGGCGCTACTCTGCACGGATGGAGGCCCATCTTTCTGAACACATTCTAGGCACCAAGTCAACAATGAGCGCATCATTCTGCCCCCAGCACGGAGAACGCCTGGGTCCGGAATGTGAACTAAGGTCAAAAGCAGAACTCGATGCACCTGTCATGAACACCCAATCACCACGTCAGCACCCAGGGCCCACCTTCGGGGTCTGTGCTTCCTGGCCCGTAGCCTTGGGCTGGAGGGTCATACATCCTCGTTTCCAGGTGGGCCCTGCTTCCAAGGAGGGGGCAGCAAAAGGCTCGTCCCAAAATGCAGCTGCTGCCCATCAGCTCTGACTCCTCCAGAGAGACCTGAAGGCATAGAGAGGAGTTTCCATTTTGTCAGAGGAAAATCGATTCTGCTCACTGAGAGAAGACAGGGCTGCGGCTGTGCAATGGGCAGCAAGACCCCATTTGACCCCGGGGACCCACGAGGCAGGCAGTCTCCTGGTACCACTGCTCAGTCCTCATTATAAACATGCACATGCCTCAGGCAGGCCCAAGAAGGGCATGGTGATGAGGGGATCGGAACCCACAGCCATGAGTGTCTGGATTATGGGATGAGGTACGCCACCTCGTCCAGCAAAATAGGTAGTGAAGGCAGAAGAAAATGAGCCCCACCTTGAGCCCAGCTGCACTCCGCCTAGCAGTTTTCCCTTCCAGAGCAAACTGGCTAAGGTCCTGGAGGAGCGCTTCCGGGGACTTCTATGACAGAAGTTGCTGGAACATTCAAGAGATAGGTTGTAGGAGATGCGACAGTGTGCCATGTGGGTACCCACTCTAGGGCTCGGACATTCTCAGGTGGTGGGCAGTGTTCTCAGACACTGACCTCTGTGCCATGTTTGTATATATGCAGACATAAGTTGTATGAGTACACTTATGTGCTCTCTATAAACATCAACATATAGACTGTTGTGGAGTGCGAGCGACAGAATGACCAGAACTCCAGACGGATTAAAATCTAGAGCCTTTATTGACGGCCAGTGTCCGCTCCTCCACCCGGGAAGCCCAAGAGAGAAGCGGCCCCGACCATGTGCAGAGTCCAATATTTAAAGGGGACAACTGCATCCATGTTCAGGTTCCCATAGCAAGCAAAGCCAAGTTACAAAAGCTCATTGCGTAGTTTTAGTCAAGCTATTCATCATCCCCCTGTTATTCATTTCTGGGTAACTTAAAGGTCAGGACTATTCTTAATTTTGATCTGTCTGTTCTTTGTAGACCCTTGCTCAGGTGTGTTGATCTGTTTGTTCCTTTGTAGGCCATTGCTCAGGTGTGGGAGCTCAGTTCCTAGAAACTTTGCACAGGCTGTCAAGCTGCTGAGGTGGCTAGGTAATTAAGCAGGCCTAAAAACTTTTTCTACTCTGTAACATAGACATCAGAAATTTAGAAAAATGCATGTTCACTCTTTTTTTTTTTCTCTCCTTTGAATAGATAACTTCAAATCACCTGTTTCCAAGCCTGCTGATTCTCTTCTCAGCTGGTTCCAATCTGTTGTTGACTCCTTCAGTCAATCTTTAACTTCAGTTATTGTATTTCTCAGTGCTAATATTGCCATTTGGTTCTTTACTATAGTTTATGTCTCTGCTGAATATATGTAAACACATATGTATATTTTTATTATGTTTTTATTGATTTCAGAGAGAGGAAGGGAGAGGGAGAGAGACATAGAAACATCAATGATGAGAGAGTAACATTGATCAGCTACTTCCTGCACGCCCCTCACTGAGGATTGAGCCCACAACCCAGGCATGTGCCCTGATTGGGAATCTAACCCTGACCTCCTGGTTCATAGATCAACCAACGCTCAGCCACTGAGCCACACTTGCGGGGCCTATGTAAGTCTTTTTAAAAACAAATATTTTGGGTGGTTTGGATAAATACTAATGCAATTATGATTACATTTCTTTCCTTTAATATATTGAATGTCTTTTTTCTTTTCCCTTTTGGAAAGCATACAATGCCTTGAGGCTAACTTTAGTAGTGTTTTCTGTTTGCAGAAGCATATCAAGTTATAAAATTTACATTAATGTCTTAAGAGAGAGTAAAACCTGAAGATTGGCATTGGGATAAAAATAACTCATCTTTATCTTTCAAAACAGGTTTTTAAAATTTCTTAGAAATTTATTCAAAGAAGAAACTCTTTAATCAGATTTATAGATTTTTTTAAGTCTATACATATAGTCAATGATGTTACCTTTCCTGATTTTAAGATTTGTAATACTGGGGATCGCATTCATTTTAATAATTAATCTGTAAAGAAAATAAAATGCCTACTATAAAATGCAAAACTATATTCTAAAAACATATTACTTATAAAGAAAGAATTAATATGAGAGCAGGCCTGGCCAGTGTGGTTCAGTGGTTGAGCATCAACCATGAACCAAGAGGCCACTGGTTTGATTCCTGGTCTGGGTACAGGCCTGGATTGCGGGCTATATCCCCAGTAGGGGGCGTGTAGGAGGCAGCCGATCGATGTTTCTATCTCTCTATCCCTCTCTCTCTTCTAAAAATTAATACAGGAAAAAAATTATAATAATGAGAGCAGAAATGTGAAAATAAAATGTTTCACATCTTCTGTTTCTGTGTTCCTAGTTTGAACTTTGAGTGCCCCTAACCTCATCCTTAAAATGAAAATATTAAAACTGCCACATTCCTATGTTATGAAGATGTTCTGAAGACTGACAAAACAAACCCATTAAGTGCTTTTAATAAGAAGTTCTTATTAAAGTAAAAAAGTTACTTTGCTGTCAAAAGTATACCTTCTTATGGAATACTACTTCTTTTGCAATAATGTAAATTCATATGCAGTTTTCCAGTATTCATAGATTAGACTGTAAAAACTTTTGAAATAGGGTCTATTGTTTGTGCAGCATTTAAATGAGCAATAATTTGACTGTATGAGCATTGGCAGAAGATAGAATATTGGGAGGGTTATTAAACACTGCGAATCTGCAAAACCAGTTAAGTTGGAGTTATTCATCACAGATGTTTTAAAAATAAGATCTAGTTCGATACTTAACCCTATTCACCAGACTTAAATCTCATATTTGGCATTTTGTGTAACATCAAGAGAATGTATAAGATTGCCATATAAAAATAACAAATATTGCATATAACTCACAAATCTGTTTGGAGTGAGTCTTCCAATCTTTAAAGCACATGCATTTAGTTTCAGAATTAAATGAGTTGGTACAAATGGTGGAGGCACAAAACACATTACATGTGGTTGAAAGTAACATTTATTCTAAGTCAGTTACACTGACAAGGGCCATTGGGTTAGATCCGTCTGTGAGAATGTGGTTGAAGTAGAAGAGGATTCTGCTTCTTTCAGAAAGTGCAATGACAGGTGTGGTCATCTGGTTGCCTTTTATTACTTATTTCATGAAAGGTGTCAAAAGAAAGCTATTCGTATATTCTTATTTCACTACCAAAATTAACTTTTAAAAAGTATTTGTAAAATGGTTACGAGCAAATTCTGAACTGTAAATAATCCCTTGAAAGTAGCTAGAATCCTTACCTTTAGCAACCCTCATTTTATTAGGAACAACCCGGTGTGAATGAAGATAACTTACTACTCAGATGCTAGTTGGAATGTCATGCCCAGCAAATACCATTGGGATAATTATTGCTGCGGTCCTTCCTTTGGCCATGGCACATGGTCCCCTGAAGAGTTTAAAATTTCATCTTCTACTTCTACTGATGGGGACGTCCATGCTCTTCTGTACCGCTTTGTAAAAAGTCTTGTTACATTTTTGCTGACACACACAGGAGCTTAGCAAATGCCAAAGCTACTCAGTTAAGGAGAAGAAACGATACAGAGAGTAAAACAATCTTGACAGAGGGCCAAAATATCTAAGTGTTTAACCTGGAGCCATTCTGTTCGCTGTTCCTCCCTCCTGACTTGACTTGGGACAATTACAAACAAGGACTAGGATAGTTCCTGTAAGATAGCTAACAATGGGTAGATTATTTTGTTGTTGTTAATCCTCACCTGAGGATATTTTTCCCATTGATTTTTAGAGAGAATGGAAGGGAGGATGGGGGGGTGGGGCGGGAGAGAGAGAAACATCATGTGAGAGAGACACATCAATTGGTTGCCTCCCATACCTGCCTGGAGCAGGGCCAGGGATAGAACCTACAACCCAGGTACCTACCCTTGACCAGAAATTGAACCTGTGACCCTTCTGTGTCTGGGCTGATGCTCTAACCCAGCGGTTCTCAACCTGTGGGTCGAGACCTCTTTGGGAGTCGAACGACCCTTTCACAGGGGTCACCTCAGACCATCAGAAAACACATATATAATTACATATTGGTTTTGTGATTAATCACTGTGCTTTAATTATGTTCAATTTGTAACAATGAAAATATATCCTGCATAGCAAATATTTACATTACAATTCATAACAGTAGCAAAATTACAGTTATGAAGTAGCAACGAAAATAATTTTGTGGTTGGGGGTCACCACAACATGAGGGATGTATTAAAGGGTCGTGGCATTAGGAAGGTTGAGAACCACTGCTTTAACCACTTAGCAACACCCGTCAGGGCACAAAGGGTATTTTAAAGTGAGATGCACCGGAGTGCACAAGGGCCGTATATTTCTTGCCTGTTTGGGGTCATTTAGAATTGATTTCATTGTAGGTTTTTTTAAATAGGATGGGTCAGTCAGCTCTAAGTTGACTCTTTCGAAACTTCAACAGACCAAACTTTCCACCAAAAGTTTTGTTATCATGGAAATTGGGCTTAGTTTGTATCCCTCTACATTCTGCATGTTGTTTCACAGTAAAGGTGCCGAAAAATACTTAATACTGTAGAGTAACTTGCGAGCTGGTCTAGATTATGGAAATAATCTTCCCTGTCCCCCCCACCCCCACTTTCTACCATAAACAATGGTGCCTCTGTGAGGCAAGAGGGACTAACTCCATTTGTTTCATTCTAGAGTTCTCTCCACCTCCACTCCTCCATTACTCTGTACCAGGAGCATCCACCCATGCCCAAGGTTTTTCTAGCCCAGTGGTTCTCGACCTTCTGGCCCTTTAAGTACAGTTCCTCATGTTGTGACCCAACCATAAAATTATTTTCGTTGCTACTTCATAACTGTCATGTTGCTACTGTTATGAATCATAATGTAAATATCTGATATGCAGGATGGTCTTAGGCGACCCCTGTGAAAGGGTCGTTCGACCGCCAAAGGGGTCGCGACCCGCAGGTTGAGGACCGCTGCCCCCAGCTTGGCTGTTAAGGTCTCCCCGTGTTTAAAACATTGGTTCTGATTCTGTGTCCCCGGATGCCTAGAGATCGGTGAAGACCTAGAGGGGAATCTGTTGGCTCTTCACAATGTTTAGTAAGACTCCATGAGCTCTGAAAATTGTCTAGAACATTCACACTTCCCCAAACGGACCTCCCAATCAATCACCAATTACTCTCTCAGCTTCCCTGACAAGCCAGTGTGGAGAAGTCAACTTAGAACACTGCTCCCGAGGAAGCCACTGTTTTTTTCTTTAAACCCTTTTCATCTTGTTTTTTGCACGGCTTGCAGCCAGAATGAGTTCTACAAAGCTGTCCTTCAAACACTGTTTATAATGTGCCCAAATAGGAAGTGTCATCGAGCTAATTGTGCTGCGGATTAGAGACTATGTCAGGAAACGTCACATTCTGTTACATTTGAATCTCTGGGTAAACAGTGAGCAAGGACGGGCTGGAAGGTGGCGTGGAAACAGTGCCCCTGGAAAGTCAGCCATGCCAAGTTGAAGGTGGTGAGGTCTCTTCCAGCTTCCCTGTCCTCCATCTTTTTTTTTTTTTTAAATCTTTTATTGATTTCAGAGAGGAAGGGAGAGAGATAGAAACATCAATGATGAGAGAGAATCATGGATCGGCTGCCTCCTGCACAACCTACACTGGGGATCCAGCCACAACCCGGGCATGTGCCCTGACCGGGAATCGAACCGTGACCTCCTGGTTCAGAGGTGGACGCTCAACCACTGAGTCACAGCGGCCGGGCCCTGTCCTCCATCTCTTGTTTGGCAGTATCCTTCCTCTCTATTTCATCTCCTGGAAACCCATGGGCAGGTTCCTGGGCTCCAGATCTGGCTGCTAGCTACAGGCTAGCGGGATTGGGCATCATTAATATTCCTTTCTAAGAATCTACTATATTTCCTCCCAGAGGCGTCAATTCAGACCCAGGTTATGCCTCGCTGGGCCGGGGCCAGAGGAATTTAGACCACAGAGCACAGAGAGCAGAAGGCAGTAATGGCTCTATTCACCCAAGTCCCTTTGCCTGAAAGGACCCTTTCACGTGGTGAGAGGCCTGAGATGTGACCGGAAGGCGGGGCTTGCGAGGCTGCCTGCCTCATTTCTCACCTTCTGTGGCTGTGTCAGGCCCCGAAATGCTCCATAAATCAGGACAGGATCGAGAAACAATTCGAAACACCATTTTGACATGTTCCTACAAACCCTGTAACTCTCTCTAGCCATTGAGTTGGTTTCCCATTTTGGCACTCTCACAAATATGTATATCTAAACATTATTATTTTACAAGTTTCCAATTAAAGGATGACTTTTAGAATAAATTTAAAAATATACAAAGAATTGAATAGGAAAATAGGGTCTCAAAAAAGTGTGGACACTGCAAAAACACACATTTTTTTTTCATTTTGAAGAGATGAAGGATAATGAAGATTGTAAGTTGACCTAAGTTCCCACCATAAAGTTTTCATTTGTAACGGTACATTCCAATTTCAAACACACTCTGATTTTGAATTATTAGCGACTTGAGGTCATCATCTAAGAAGCTCCTTGGTGACACTTCTCTGTAGCTGACATAGGCGTCCCACACATGCTTCCGGCAGCATCGCTAATATAAAGTGAGCCCACTTCTCGCCGTGGGGATGGTCACTCTGTTTGCCACTGAGAGTGACCGCCACATGGAAGGTGTTTTTAGTGGCTCTCCTCATTTTACATGTATGACATCCTATGTATGATGTGAATTCCATCTTGGGCCTCATTCTGGTCTCTTGAGCACCTTCCAACGCTTAACCCACATAGAGCATCTGCTTCATCCGATGGGTCACGAGGTCTAGTTCCATAACTAATAGAAAGTTGGTCCCGAAAGATGAGTGGACATGTGTGCCTCATTCTTACACAGTGAAGCATCTTCACTCCTCAGCACAGGTCCTGGCCAAAGTTACCAGCCTTTGTCAACAGGGACAGTATTCCTCCCCTCAACAGGCCTCTGTTGAGTGCCTAATGTATGCTGGCACCTTGCTGGGCTCTGGGCCAGAACACTGTTGAGAGAGACCCCTTAGGAAATAAGGAACCAGAGGAGCCAACAGGGGGCCATTTTTTAGACTGGGGGGGGGGGGGGAGCCAGGGAATCTGTATCGCAGGTGTAAGTGGGTTCCTCCGAGCAAGGGTGTAGAAGGACGTGAGACCCCCCCCCTCCCCCCCAGGGTTCACTGTGCAGGGACCATGGTTCCAGCTCCGGAGGCCTTTTGTGAGCAGCTCTGGGCCTGAGACACTGGGAGGCCTCTGCTGGTTGCTCTCCTGGGTTTCCTCCTCCCCTTCTACCTCTCATCAGGGAGGGCAGAGTCAGCTGGAACATGAAATCGCCCCCGCGCTCGCTGTCAGCGCCCGTGCATCTCGCGCTCTCCCTCGCCCTGTCTCCCATCGGAGTCCACGAGCCTCAGCTGAGCTCGTGCAGGATCGAGGCGGTTCCGAGCAGCACCTGTCCGCGTCAGGTCCCACGGGAGCGCATAGGTGTTGACCTGTTCGCGTGCCTCCATCTCACCTCGAGCCCCTCCTTCTAATTCTCGGTGTAAAAACAGCAAAACACACTTTGGGGAGCACGCGGAGCCCGAGTCCGCCAGTCCCCGTCCTGCTGGAAGCAGCAGAGCTGTGCCCGGGGATAAGGTTACGGCGGCCGCCAGCCACGGACTCCAGGGGTGGGGATCGGCCCGGGCCGCCCCTCCCCC
>NW_005871365.1:1087068-1149462 GCF_000147115.1 Myotis lucifugus
AAAAAAAAAAAAAAAAAAACATCCAATTTGAAAAGAAAAAGCCCTTGACCTTTTTTGATTTTTAATTTTAATTATTTTTTTTATTGCTCCCCGCTCCCGCCCCAATGGCTGTGTAGCAAACAGCCCTGCGCTACCTGGGAAGGGACGCGAAGTTGGTGCGAGGTCGCGGTGCGGTGGGTGGTGGGGCGAGCTCCCGGCGGCGAGTGCGGGGCGCGGAGATGGAGCGGTGGCCCTCCCCGGTGGAAGACGAGACGGTGGCCGTGGAACCTGGCCGTCACCTCCCTGGCGCTGACCTTCCTTGTCCAGCCCCGAGAGGTCAGAGGAGGTAAGACCACGGGGACGGGGGAGGTGGGCGCTCGCCGTCCGTCGGGCGATCGCATTCTGCGCCCCTCCCCCTCTGCGCCCCCCTGCCCAGGCGCCCCCCGGGCCCCCCAAGAAAACACCCTCCTAAATACAATCCAGATTGCAGCTGCCACCAGGTTGGGAGCTCAGACTGCAGAGCGAGGCGGGTGTAGGCGGGACCGTAAGGGGAGACGGGGTGGCCGGGACACCGATCTGTCAGGCGCGGGGCTGCGGAGGTGCCCTGGCCGCTGCGCGGAGCCCGGGGAAGGGGGAGAACGTTACCTGGGACACGAGGGCACTTGTACAGCTTTTGTCTCCAGCCCGGCCCCCAGCCCGCCCTTGGAACGCACCCCTTCTGGTTCCTTCGGCTTCTAGTGAATGAAAGCATCTTTTTTAGGGCTGAACTGAGCCGAAAATATAGAGAAAGGGGAGAAAGGAGCCCTGGTAAAGTTCTTTGTCTGGAATAAAGTGAGAAACGGGCTGTTTTCCTTTCAGGGATATGAGAAGGCAAAGGGGAGGGGGATGCTGATGAATCTAGAAGACTGAGAACACGTGTGTGAGTGTGTGTGCGTGTGTGTGTGTGGGGGGGGTATTTTGGTGAGATTTTAAGGGGGAAAGTGGCAGGTTATGGGGACGGGGTGGAAAATAGGGAGAAGGCTTTTCCCTGAGTTTCAGCACCGGGACTCTTCCCCCATGACCCCCACCCCCACTTCTTGCAGGTTGGACGTGCGATTCTCGTGGAGAATGATGAAACTGGCCGAGCGAGTGGCTGGGGGAGGAGGCCTAGCATTGGAAAGGGAGGGGGCGCGGGTGGGGCGGGAGGAGAGGTAAGGAAAAGTTCCTACGTGGCACCAGCAACTGCTCAGTGAGCTGACCTGTGGGGAAGACCGCAGCCCTGTCAGTACCCGGGGAGGGAGAGCGACTCCCACCCCCCCCCCGCCCCGCCCTTCCCCGCAGAGGCGGTGGCCCCAGCGCTCCGGTCCGTTAGGTGCTGTAGACTCGGCTGGCTGGCGGGAGCCCCGAGTGCTGGGAGGAGAAAAGCCAGCTTTGTTCAAAGCTCACGGAGCAGCAGGGGTGAGGAGGAGGGTGGCGAGGCTTGGCCGAGGGAGGAAGAAACTGTCAGCCCCAAAGGCGCAAGCTTTAGCAGAAACCTGAGTCTGGCCCCTGGATGCCAAGACCCGAGTTCTGCCTGATGGGAGGTGGGGCTCCCGGGCCGAACTCCTGGAAACCAGGTCTGTATTCCCTCCCCGCCCGCGCTGGCCTCCCCCTTCCCCAGCAGCGAGCGGGCCGCGTGGCGTGGGTGCTCCCTCCACGCGACTGGTCCCCGTGCAGAAGGCCCGCGCCTCAGGGGACCACGGTTGCCTCTTGGAGAAGCTATGCCAACGATGCCCATTCGCTCGCCTCTCCCTTTCCCAGGGTACAGAGGAGGGTCTTTGAAAGTGGAGTGCCCCCAAAGTTTGCATTCTACCTTGGGGTACCTGGTCCCCAGCGGGATTGCCCATTCTCTCAGCTTGCGGTTCTGCCCTCTGCTGGTTTTGTTTATTATTTGGGATCCGAGCATCTACTTAGCAAGTGAGGCTTCTTAAAATCCTCACTCGGTTAAGGAGGAAGGGATATGCCATGACAAAAGTATTCTAAAGGCACCTACTTATTTAAAAAAAAATAGAGACACTCAGACTTCCTTCAATGAAAGGTGAAATATAAACTCAAAGATGCCACTGTAGGCGTTCAGGGTTAGAGATGTTTGCTGCTTGTCCTTCAAGTTCGAAAGGTATCAGAGAGGTCACATCCCTACCCTTGTAAAGTAGCTACTTACCCGAAACACTTTTAAACAAACATCCGGGTACCACAGCGAAGCAGTGATGGAAAAGAACCTTTTCTGTTATTATGAAGCCAAGTAATGTGAGAAACAGCCAAGGGCAAAGATCCGGTTGCTTCTGTCTGTCCTTTCTGATGACCTGTCTTGAAAGTTCTGATTGCTTATCAGTGGTTCTCAACCTTCCTAATGCTGCGACCCTCTAATACAGTTCCTCATGTTGTGGTGACCCCCAATTTCATTGTTACAAATTGAACATAATTAAAGCATAGTGATTAATCACAAAAACAATATGTAAATATATATGTGTTTTCCGATGGTCTTAGGCGACCCCTGTGAAAGGGTCATTGGACCCCCCAAAGGGGCCGTGACCCACAGGTTGAGAACCGCTGGCTTAGATAGTGTGGTAAAAGGTGGTGTTCGCTCAACCAAGTTGCTGGGTGCTTGCTGCTCAGTGGGAAGCTAGATATGTATTTACTTAAACCTACTGGTAGGCATTCTAGCCTCTTAATGGCCTTCCGAAAGCCCTGGTAGTATCTTAATGCCTAAAAGGAAGCACGGGCCTGAATCATCACGCAGGGGGACATGAACCCAGGGTCCACTTCTCATGCCAGTCTTTAGATGTGCAAGTGAATGAACAGTAAGTAAGATTTTGTTCCAGTTCCTAAGCAAAAGTGTCGTATGCTAGAATTATACTATGATGTTTTGATTTCTCAGAGATGCAGCGGTGTGATTTGGTTGCTTGACCCAAAGATGACTTAAAACAGCCTATTTTCATCTAAAATGTGCTTTTCTAGGATTAAAAATAGTAAAGCCTTCGAGAGTTATGGGTTTATATTACATCCGACTCCGAAGAAAGCTAGTTAAGACCCTGAAGCATCTAACCTTACAGAGAAAAGCTCTGGGATGAATGGATTCAAATAAAATGTATGGTCTCACACAGTCATCACTTTACGTTGCACATAGAAACCCTATCCCTTGGTAATCTCTAACATGCTCATTCAAAATGTGTAGTGTTTATTATGATCTAGTACAAAAGAGTTTTATGATATATTCATTTACGTTAGCTTCCATTTTTAGCCTGTGGTTAATGTAAATGTTTTATCTCAGAAATATATGGGTTTCTCTGTCAGTCAGTCCATTGCGTCTTCTAGACAGGACTTGAGGGTTACCCGGATGCTGTGGTGACTCTGTGATGGTGCTAAGCTAGGAGGTTTTAAGAGTTTTAAAAATGAGTTAAGGTAAGATTAAGTACCAAGGAAAGTAACCTCTAATTGAATCCCGTTTTGCTAATTAACATGGCATTCGATCTTTGGTGGTGAAGCCAAGACTGTCCTTGCAAGAAGTTGATTCATTTTGTGAGAAACTCCCCGAGCTCCTCGCAGTGGGCCGTGCGCTCTGCTGGGTGTTGTCTTGAGTGCCCGGGATCAGCAGGTGAAATGGTGCTGGATTCCAGCGTCCGAGCTAATCCAGCTTCGCAAGGAGACCCAGCTGGGCCTGTGGTTACTTAATGGGAACCCAGCTCAGAGATCAGATACACTTCCGATAGTCGATGCAGTGTCCGCGAGGAGTACTAATAATGTCTCCTCATTTGTTTTTTTTTTCTATTCAAAATGGACAAAGTCTGCAATAGAGAAACAATAAGGAACAGTAGGTGTCTTCCGAGAAGCATGCTCCTGCGTGCTGTACACAGGTGGCCTCGCTTTGGGTGGCGTATGTACAGTGGGAGTTAGAGACACGTTCACAAAACTGTCCACGTGTTTTAAATTAAGTTTATTGATCTCTTAAATTGACTGTTTACCCCATAATCAATACTTAACAGAGTCTACTTTATCAAAATCACTCTCTGAGTATATTCTGATCATTGCAGACAAAATTAAAAAGTTGTAAAATGAGAAGTGTATATATTTAGATAGCATGATTGCTCACAGGTATTTTATTATTTTTTTAGGTTCTATATTTGTCTCACTTTGTGACTAAATTAGAAGGAGCACATCATTCATGTTAAGTTAAACCTAAAACATAGCAAGGCGACCATGAACCCCTTTTCAGACTTGTGGGCAGGCTTTCTATCAAAAAAAATCTAAGTACTTCCCCTGCCCTTTTTTTTTCCCCCTAAAAAATTTGTTTCTGTTCTGGGACAAATTATCTTCACTCTGGTTAATTTACTGAACTGCCGTCTATTTCATAATAACAAATGGACTCAAATCAAGCGTGGCTGAGGGTGTCTGTAATAAAAAGGAGAAAAAGGTATCTAGATTTTTTAAGGGAATGCTAGACAGAAATTATTATAGAAATTACTTCTCTATATACCACCTTCTTACTTTACTATAAGGGAACTGAGGCACAGAAAAGTTGTTAGCTGATTACTCTTTCTCATGAAAACATTCTTATACTAGCCGTGGTTTTTCTAAATGAGTAGGGGAAGATCTGCAATAGTGATGTAAATAACTAAAAAATAGTAGTCTGAGACTTTATGGAATGACCAAATATTACTTACATGTATGTGCTGGAGTGATTAGTGAGAAGACGGGTTCAGTGAGGACTGATTTAAAGAAACTCGGAGAGGAAACAGTTACAGAATGCATTTACAAATTCCTCAACCTCCTAAGATCAGAGGAAGGCGGGTTTTGGCTAGTTGTATTGTTAATATGCCTAATTATCTGATTCTACATGAGTGTCTGTATCAGAATAGAAAGCATAACAGTTTATAAAATATTTTTTGTAAGTATTTGTGGCTGGATTAAGAATATAGTGTTGATCCTTTCTAGAGGCAGGTACCACTTTGAATTTTTAAGAAGCTCAGAAAGTTATATATGTATTTCAATAAGGCAAATCATGTCAGATTTCTATGCTTTTCATGTTGATTTTATATTGATGGGATGATATAGTATATTATATTCATATAAGTTATATGACTTTTATTAAGGCAGATAATGAATTGATATGGGTTGTATGTTCCATAGATAATCTCTTTTTAAACAAGGGGCCAACCTTGGAAAAATAAGAGGAGAGCACTTATTAGTGCACCTTCTAATTGAAGGTGTTTCTTTGGATTGTCTAATTATCTGAAACAACAGAAACACTTTCTACCTCAGGAATAGATACATAGAGGGCTAGTTTGTAAGGAAGTACTCACTCTTTTTTTAAAAATATATATATTTTTGTTTATTTTAGAGAAGAAGGGAGAGAGAGAGAGAGGGAGAGAGATAGAGGCATCAGTGATGAGAGAGAATCATTGATCTGCTGCCTCCTGCATGCCCCGTTCTGGGGATCGAGTCTGCAACCCATGCATGTGCCCTGACCAGGAATGGAACCATGACCTCCTGGTTCATAGGTTGACACTCAACCACGGAGCCACGCCAGCTGGGTGGAAGTACTCACTGTTAATGGGCAACCACAATATTTGTCGTGCTGGCAGCACCATGGCAGAGCTCGTGTTTCTACCACAGGAAGCTTTTTCCTGTATTTAGGGAAAAGCAGTACCTGTCCTTAGGCTCCTGAGAAGACGCCATGGAAGCCAATTATACTCCTAGTGTATCTAAAAGCCATACACACACAGGGTTTTGTAAGTGCCAAGCCTTCCCCATCGTTTTGCATACCCCTTAATGATTATATCTGGGTCTGTGAAGGCCAGGATTCTCTTGTGCCCTACGTGCATGTTTCTTTCCTCCTTCCCTTTGGAGAAATGATTAGGGGCGGGGGGGGGGGGATCATTAGGAATTCAAGGCACTGGGGAGTGGGGCCTGAGAGCCTATCCTTTGGGCTTTTACTCCTTCACTTCCCTCCTTTAATTCTGGGGAAACGTGAGCTGAGCTGGGAGTGCCGAGAGGAAACCAACCTTTTCTTTTCCTTGACCATTGAAGTTTTGTTCCTTAGCAAAGAAGAAAGAGAGGTACACACAGAGGCTATAAAATGTTGCCATGGTCCCTACATTCTCTCACCCAAGAGTCAACTTTCCATGCAGTTTTCAGTGTAGCTTTTCGTGTGCTGTGATGCCTTGCTTCCTTTCGGACTTTTTTCTTCTGATCTCAAATTTAATTCAGAACCCGAGGGTTGTTGTTGTTTTGTTGTTTTCATTTCCAACTGCCTCCTATAGTATAGCGCATCAAATATATTCAGTTCTTCTTTCAAAATCGTAATACGGTTTAATTTTTATCGGTTCACGTGTTTGTTCATTTCTGCTTTCAGTCATGTTGGATCTCACCCTGAGTAATACAGCTGCTAGAGCAGATGAAAGTCCGTTTTAAAGTGATTTCGCCGGGACTGTCTATTTATCAGCTCCAGTCCCGGGCCGGCCACGGACTTGGCCAGTGGCTCTTTAGACATTGGCTGATCCCCAGGCCCACTGTTATCTGGGAAAACAAACTCTTTACTTGCTGCGCATGGAATTAGAGACAGTGCTATTAATTTGGGAGAAAGAGCCCAGAGAAAAGAAAGGTTATCATATTTCAGAGTAAGAGAGCAGCTTAAATACGACTGGACAATTGAGAACTAAACCAAACCTGTGTCAAAGTGCTTTAGCACAATCAACTTTTGCAATCCCCTCAAACCTTCTTTTTTTCTCTCTCGCTCTCCTTAAAAAGCATTTCTTTCTTATTTTAACCAAATTTAATTGCTCCTGAATGGGCCCCGCACTGCACAGGCCCATGAAGGTCCCTATTCACAGAACCCAGCGCGCATAGGGTGTCACCGGACGCTTCCTTCCTCTGTCTGCCGGGGGCCTGACATCCGGCTCGAAGGAGCGAACCTTAGACTGCAGGAGGCTCTTGGCTCTCCTTCCTCGCTCAGCTTTGCAGGGCTTCCTGAAAGGGTGGCGGTTGCCATTCCCAGAGGCTCCAGGGCGGGCGTGCACCCTGTGGCCTGGACAGCGCTGCAGAGAGGGGAGCCCCAGCGTCAGGGTGTGTCCCCGCCTTCTCCCTCCTGCAGGGCCCTGACAGTGGCGCTCAGCCTGCCACCCGCTGCCACGCCTCTCGGAGCGCTGATGAGCCTTCAGCCTGTTTCTCTGGTTCTGAGGGTAACTGTGTTGTCCAGGCAGCAGCAGCAGGAGTCCGTGTGCCCTTCAGGATGGCCCCTCCAAATGTCGGGGTTCATGACCAGCCATTTCCCACCTGCTACAACCCCACCCCCATCTACCCTGCGCATCAGCCTTGGTTAGCCACCCCAGTAGGGGGCGCGCAGGAGGCAGCCTATCCATGATTCTCTCATTACTGATGTTTGTCTCCCTCACCCTTCCTCTCTGAAATCAGTAACAATATACATTAGAACAATAATAATAATAAAATAAAGGCTGAGCAGCAGCGTCCTATCCCCAGGCGGATATACGTAGCAGGAAGAGCCAACACTGTGCGCGCATGCTCATTGTGTAAGCGCTTTCCATATGACTCTCATTGCATGCTGACAACTGCCCTGCAAGTGCCCTAAGAGTAAAATCTCCCTTTTACCCACGAGGGAGTCAACAGAGAGGTCAATGACTCGCCTGCGGTCACACAGCTACTGTGTGACAGACCCAGGGTCTGAGCCCACACAGTCTTGCTTTGGATCCCTGTCCACGTGGACTTCACCGTGTGTCCCAAGGCTTCTCCACAGCCCCCCAGACTTACCTTATGATTATGGCACCGCGGGGTCTAAGATGAACGCCCAGAGGGGACAGCTGCACCCCAGTCAACAGGATGTCACTTGTGTGTAGAACTTCAGTGCCACCGAGGAGTCATAGGAAGAGGTCCTGGCGGAGGAGGTGCTATAATTCACCTCCGCCTGCATGACGGCTCCGTGGTGGAGGCCAGATCGTTGTGTTATTTATGGACCCACCTGAGTCCCAATGCTGGTGGGAAACCCAAAGGGGGGCTGCTGGGAGCCAGCGCCTGTGGCTTTGTTCCTTTGACTCACTGAAGGAGACGCTGACAGCTGTTAACCTGTTGGCTTGGTTGCACAAAGTAACAGGGACTCTTGCAAATTGCTTCCTGTTCTAAGCAGGACTCGCTGCTAGGAGCACCAGGCTTATTCCACTTTGGGGGACTGATGTCTAGGAGTATGTTTATTACCTTCAGTGTGAAGGTGTCAGATCTGATTCTCTAGAAGCTGTTTGGAATGTAACCTCCTGGGAGAATGTAACGGAAAGATGCTTGGTATTTTTTGTTGTTGTTTGTTTTTTGGGGGGAACCACCACATTATCATTATCTTAAAATCACTCATCACATGTTACTCTTCCTCTAGGACAGTGGTTCTCAACCTTGGCTGCACATTAGAAGCACCTGGGAATCTTTTTAAAATCCTGATTTCTGGGCCTCATCCTCCGGAAATTCTGTTTCTTTGTTATGGGATGAGGCCACAACATTAGTAACAAAGAAACAGAATTTCCGGAGGCTGAGGCCCAGAAATCAGGATTTTAAAAAGATTCCCAGGTGCTTCTAATGTGCAGCCGAGGTTGAGAACCACTGCTCTAGGAGTTGCTGGGGATTAGTGAATGTGGTTTGGTTTTATTTCTGTCCCCCAGTGTCTACAAGATGCCAGAATACACAGTGTGACACAGCCACTCTTTAGTTATTAATTCTCTTCTCACTCTGCCCAGCGGACTGGAAGAGGTGGCAGTCTAGTTAACCTGGAGTGGGGGGAGGGACTCCTCCTGTCACGCTGTCCGCAGTCATTAGCCCCCCACTCCCTTTCCTTTACTCACGCTCTAAAAATGAGTGAATCGGCATTTCTCTCTAGCTTTCTGCATCTGGGAAACAGTTTTACGCTTTTTCTCCACAGATGCCTCTGAATATTTAAAGCTACTGATGGACTGTCGTTTGCTTTAATGTGGTGATCTGAGAGAGGGGGGGAAAAACATAGGGAGTGGTGTTTTTGCTTTGGCAGCAACATAATCATCATTTCACTTGTCTACTGGTGAACAAGAAAGTTTAATCCAAGAATGATACCTGTAAAAGTAATAATTGGGAAAATTTCTATCATATTCATTTTTGAGCTTTTTATCTGTTTTGTATGCTATTAGGGATTGTCTGATTTTGCTTAATAACTATTAGAAAGAGCAGCCTATCTGTACTTATTCCTTTATAATTTAGTAAACATTCTTCATGTTAGAAAGTGATTTGCATATTATACATATAATTCTATTACAAAGTACCATCTTTAAGCAAGGAGTATATAGTTTCAAATGCTGAATATGATTGATAGATAGTGGTTGTAGAATTGTTTTGGAAGAATGTATATATTTTTTATATTGTTTCTATCCATTGCAATTTTACACTAAAATCACTAGCATAGGGCCTGGCCGGTGTTGCTCAGTGGTTGAGCATTGTTTCATGAACCAAGAGGTCACCAGCTTGATTCCTGGTCAGGGCACATGCCTGGGTTGTGGGCTCCATCCCCAGTAGGTGGCGTGCAGGAGGCAGCCAGTGATGTTTCCCTCATTGATGTTTCTATTGCTCTACCCCTTCTCCCTTCCTCTCTCTAAAATACAATAAAAATATATTTAAAAAATAATAAAACTAAAATCACTAGCATGGATGTGTTCATCTGTCTGATGGAGTGTGCCCCAAGCATGTAAAACAGAGCCTGCCACACAGGAAGCGCTCGGTAAGTCTCTGTTGAATGAAGTGAAAGTGTTAGTTGCAGCTCTCATGAATTGCTCTTCAATAACCTAATTAAAGACCTGAGTTGTGATATGAGATCATGTATATCAATCACTGCCAGTGTCTACAGAAGTCTATTCAACAGGTGTTTGCTGGTACTCTGCTGATTTCCTGTAAACATCAATCTCTTTTTTGCCTCCAAGCCAGCTAGGATCTGCACCCTGAACACTCCCAACCTGCTCACCATTGCCTTTCACTCGGTAGCATTTAGGCAGTAGCTCCCCAGGAACACCTCTCCTCAACCAAGAAGCCTGGGGTAGTTGACCTTGCAGCACATCGGGAGGCACAGGGTACTTCCTCCAAGCTGGGGTGCTCATCACGGAGCATTGTTGGCGCTGAAATGAAAGCATCTTTTTAGTCCGTGTAAGAAATTCTGGCCTGAGCACCATACCTGCAGCACGGCAGATGGGCCATACACATTTCCTGACTGCATTAACGCGCGCCTCATGCAGGCGGTGCCACTGAATCAGGAAGATGGGGGAAGCGGCCTGGCTCGATCTCACAGTCATTCCCAGCCCATCCCTGTGGATCTTATGTAGGCGATTTTGTACGGAATCCGAGCGGTATTTTGTGATCATTTTGATACTCAGTCAAGGGTTTACAAACCTTCTGGAACAGGAAAGAAATGTGCGCACAATGGGCACGTGCCTGGCTTCTGTACAGGCCACTGGACGTCAGCGAAAGGCTATTTGCGGCACGCAAATCATTCCATCAGTAAGTCTCCTATTGTCTGACAGCAGCGGCTCTGCGAAAACGGATGTGAGGAGATCCACTGTGGTGTAGATGATGCTTCTCCAAACGCTCCTCCTCTCCTGGCAGCTCATGGAATACATGGCAATGAGAACCGCTCTTTTCCACGTTACCGTCAATGGTTGGATTGAACACAGAACTCTGCTTTACAATATTTTCCTAACTTTGGCCACTTAGAAATCAGAAATGCCATTACTTTTCAGATAATACGTTGTCAGAGTTGGGATAGTATTTCTACTTTCAACTTTCAGTTCCTATAAGCGTTTATGATAAGAGACAGTTCAGGATGGAGGCTGCTCAATAACCATGCAAATCAAAGGCCGCTCTTCTCTGTGCTGCGTTGGGTGCCGTGACTCCGTAGAAGGCAGAGGCCCGTCCATCCTCATGGAGTGTGTCTGTTCCCAGGAGAGCGCTGCGGCTAGGGGCGTGGGCAGGGACCATATGACACAAGACCATGTGGGTAGACTTTTTTGGAATCACATGACTAATTAAAAATACAGGGGGGTGTTGCTAAGTTGGCAGGATGGGTGCAGACTTTGATATCCAGCCATAACAGGTGGTTCCAGTTGATTGCGACCATTATATCCTCTAATAAGCAGGACTGGGGCCAGGCTGCTTTTGCTGGGATAGCCAACCCACGGTAATGCCAGCCCTCTGACAATTAGCACCTTTAAGTGACACTTGATGGCCATCGGAGACTTGAAAAAAAATATGAATGAATAATCTTCCTATTTTGTGGGGGACTATGTTACCCAAACATGTGGACACATTGATAAACTCTGTTAAAAGCAAGGAGGTAGCCCAGCATTGTTAAAGCTTGTTCTTGGTATAACCCAAATGATAGCATGCTTTAGATCAGAAATTGTAAACAGTCATTCTTGTCTCTGAAGATTAATAGAGTGGACCAAGATCTCTGTGTTGATTATTGTGTCATAATGATTTCTTTCAGGGAAAGAATACAGTTTTAAAATAACCATGTCATTAAGTTAATTGTAGCTTTCAATAACATTGACAGGCTGTCCACGCCCTTCGTTTTATTTCTACCCCAGATCTTTCCTTGAACTTCAGACTCATATATTCACTCCCCTGCCTATCCAGCCATTTCCAAAGGCATACATGAAGGCGTCTCAAAATTAGCCTGTCGGAAACCGAACTGCAGAACTACCCCCCGAAACCTGCTCCTCTCGCCACCTTCCCCTTCTCAGCTGATGGCAGTAAACTCAGTCATGATGTTTGACCTAAAAAACCCAGAGGCAGCTCGGACTCCTTTTCGCTCCTACTCCACATGCAGCCTATCGTCAGCTCCTGTTTGCTCCATGTTCAGAACATCCACATCCTCACCCAGTACTTGGTCTCTCTGTCCATGATAACACAGTTTGACACATAGAAGATTGCAATTGCTTCCTGTCTGCTCTCTGATTCCCCTTTGGTGCTCCTTTCGTCCATTCTCAACACAGAGCCATAGTGGGGTCTAGAAAATCAGCTGGTTCATGTTACTCCCATCCCCTCAACTCCCAGTGGCTTTCCATCTCAGCTGGAATAGAATCCCAGCACCTTGATCCCACAGGATCTATCCAATCGGCCGTCAACATGCTCTCTCCCTTGTTTCTCTGACCTCATCCCTTATACTTCTTTTGTGCCCTTTGCTGGAGACATATTTGTCTCCTTGCATTTCCTCCAACATCTGGGCCTACGCCTGACTCAGGTTCCTTTTACTTAGAATACCTTTCAGTAAAAACAGCAGGGTTGCCCAGCCAGTGTGCCTCATTGGTTGAGCGGTCCGTCCTTGAACCAGGAGGTCACAGTTCTATTCTGGGTCAGGGCACATGCCCAGGTTTCAGGCTCAATCCCCAGTAGGGGGCGTGCAGGCGACAGCAAATCAATGATTCTCTTTAATCATTGATGTTTCTATCTCTCCCTCTTCTTCTCTCTGAAATCAATAAAAGCTTATCTCAAAACAAAACAAAACCCAACAACAGCAGGCGCCTCTGAGGCCTCTCTAGACTGTGCTCAAGCATCCTCTTCTTATTGGAACCTTAATTATCTTTCTTATCTGCTGTCCATTCCTCTGCAACCCTTCCTATACTCATTCACCCATTTATTTTTCTCCTTTCTGCTAATCAAATACTTGTCACCTATAAAAAGGAATGTCCTATTTAAATGTATATAAAATGTGGAATGAGATCATTCTGGAGTACAGACATTGCCTTACATTATTTGGGCAGCTTGTAGGCCATGTTTATTATCCAAACGACTCCCATAGCTTTTCATTTCATTTTACATATTTAGTCATAGTCAACATGGCCCCCTAGTTGCACATGATACATAAACCGCTTTGCTTCTTTGATGGGCGCCATGCACACAGATTCCGTTGTTTGGAGGTTCTAGTCGCGTAGAGGTGGGCCTGGAGTTGGTGCTTTGTCCCCTGGTTCAGCAGAGCGGTGATGGGTGTTATCTGGGGACAGATGGGAGATAGGCCGCGGCGGAGACGGAGAAAGCAATTACAGATGAGATGCTGCGGGGAAATGAACGCAGGCTGATAAAGCACATCCATGTGTTCCGGTCAGTGCTGAGTCTCAGGCCCTGGGTTTTAGGGTTTCTCCCAACCTCTGGAGAGCTCGGAGTTAGAAAAAATCCTCAACAAAATGGGCTGTGACTGCAAGCGATGTTGATGGGAGTCACCCTCCATTAATTCCTTCAGAACACAGGGTGGGGCAAGAGTGGGTTTACAGCCCTGGCTGGTGTGGCTCAGTGAGTTGGGCACTGTCCTATGCATCAAAGGGTCACGAGTTTGATTCCCAGTCAGGGCACATGCCAGGGTTTCAGGCTCAACTCCCAGTCGGGGCATGTAGGAGGCAGCCTGTTGATGATGTTTCTCACTCTCCCTCTCCCTTCCATTCTCTAAAATCACTAAAAATATATATTTTTTAAAAGTAGGTTTACAGGTGTATGTGAAACAGAGTTTATTCTTGTATTGTTATGGATTAATTATCATATTATTTCCCATATGAACAACTGTAAACCTACTTTTGCCACACCCTATATTTCATTATGTATTTTTCCCCATGACCTTTCTAGTTTTGAATTTCACTATGTAACTATTTTTTTAAAAAATGGCATTTTCAGGGAGTTGTATATTTACATTTAATCGTTTTCTGAAATGCTAGTTCCAATAGGCCTGGTAGGTGTTTGGTTTGATTAAATTAACCATAAAATTGCTACAACTCCCGAATTCTGTTTCATATTGTCTTTGTCCAAGTCATTCTCATTTTGATGCTATTCTTTATTTGAATATCAAAAACTCATTTTTTTCAAGATGCCCTTGAGCCTTGGGATGCTTATACTTATTATATTCATAGTGTTTTCTGTAGGAAATATATTCTCTAAACATAGGCTTAAAATGGAAAAAGCATTTAAATTTGTTACAGAATCCCTTTGGGGAAAATAAACTCTAAACACTGGCCATTAATGTAAACTGTACAACTCCACTCTTACATGCTTACAGTTTGCTAATGTTTCCCAGCAGTTTATTTCCCTCATTTTGCACTTTTTTTTTTTTACTACAAAGATTAGATTACAGAAGACACCCAAAAAATCTGGTAAATTTTTTTTTCTGCTAAAAAAATTGTGTTGGGACATAGGAAATGTATATGATTTCCATGGATATTATTTGTGCCATACAGTCATTGAAAGATGAACTTCCATACATTCTACATATGGGAGAATACAGGTCAATACATTTTATCTCTTAATACTCCATGTTGGTTGATAATACAAGGCTGGTGTGCAGCATGTATGTGTTTGAAATAAATGAAGGAATAGTACCAGAGGAAAGACACTATGATATTGGTTTTTTAAGACTTTTTAATACATAGCTCATATCAGGGTTACTGTGTTAAGGCTACAGTTATATTAATGTCTATGCAATGCCAAGAAAAATTATATAAAAGGGGAAATGCTAATGATGTCAGAGTATTCATGTCAAGGGTAGCATTGGAGAGTGAGCATGAAAACATAGATATGAGACTCATTGGGTTGTTTAAGCTGTTACGGTTCCAGGAGGCCTCCTGGGGTTGTACGTACCTAGGATGACATAAGAACACGCTGGGGAGCCCTGGCTGCTGTGGCTCAGATGGGTGGGCATCGTCCCATGAACCAAAAGGTTGCTGGTTTGATTCCCGTTCAGTGCACATGCCCCAGTTTCGGGCTCAATCCCTAGTAGGAGTCACACCGATCGATATTGCACTCTTACATTGATGTTTCTCTCTCTCTCTCTCTCTCTCTCTCTCTCTCTCTCTCTCTCTCTCCTTCCCTCCCTCCCTCCCTCTCTCCCTCTCCCTCTCTCTAAAATTAATTTTTTTTTAAAAAAGCCCTAACCAGTTTGGCTCAGTGGATAGAGTGTCGGACTGTGGACTGAAGGGTCCCTGGTTCGATTCCGGTCAAGGGCATGAACCTTGGTTGCAGACACATCCCCAGTAGGGGGTGTGCAAGAGGCAGCTGATCGATGTTTCTCTCTCATTGATGTTTCTAACTCTCTATCGCTCTCCCTTACTCTCTGTAAAAAATCAATTAAAAAAATAAAAGCATACTTGGAGGTTGCTCATATTGCAGTTTCCATGGATGACACGTCATGGACCTTCCAAGAGAGAAAACGTCCAGCCCTCTGCTCCACGGTGTAGAGGGTCCCAGGGCTGCAGAGGAAGGAAGAACAGCAATGAGGGAAGGTACCGCTGGGTGTGCTCACTAGCACTGGTAGAGATGTTCCAAAGGGGGGCATTTTGAAGAGACAATGCCTTCTGGTGTTGCTTTATTGCATGCTTACTAGGTGTCAAAGGTCAAAGTGCCTTATATCATTTAATTCTCAAAATGAGGTTAAGTTGAAGAAGCCAGGCCTTAGTGAGGTAAGTGTCTCACCCAGTGTCACACTGATCATAGGTCCTGGGCTTGTGCTTGATGCCGGAAGTTCCAGCCGCAGACACTGAGCTCTTAATTGTTGTCTGGCCACTGGCTTTGGGGAATCCTGAGTTTTACTCTTTATTAGGAGCCGTTGTGATTTGGAAATATAGAGGGTATTGGGTCTCTTCTCGCTCAGGTTTGATCAGCCCTGCACCTACTACCACACAAACAGAGCGCTCCTGGCTGTCCACACTCAGGGCAGCAGAGCACTCTAGGCCTGGGGGTGTGTGTGTGTATTTGCGTGTGTGTGTAACTCTTTCTGTGTTTCATCTTATTTTTATTTCTCTCTATGGTGTGTTTCACATGTGGCCTGTGGTGTGAGGTGCAAGGTGTGGGCAAGTGAACCCCTAGAAAGTACGTGCGTTAGAAAGGCCTCTTTGGACCGGTGTTCCTGCCGCCCCTGAATCAGGTGGGAGCAGCTAGTCTTGGGAAGCTCGTCAAGGCGCTCTTTGTGACAGTCATTTCCAGACCTTCCTCCTCAGCCTGGGGGGAAGAAAGCTTCAGGTCTGAGGCAGGACGTAGCTGCTGGTTCATTTGTTCATTCATTCATTCATTCATTCATTCATTCATATATCACTATTGATTATTTACTATGTGCCAGTTGCGATGTTGGTTATGAATACTATAGTGAATGTCAATAGTGCTGAGACTTGCTGTCAGAGGGTTATAATCATCGAGGGAGGCAAACATTAAATAATGAATTACAAGTTTAGGAGTTTAGGGATTGAGAGAGAGAGAGAGAGAGAGAGAGAGAGAGAGAGGAAATTTTAGGTGGTATAAGTATGAAACAGGACAACATGATCATTATTTAGACATACACTGTGCCTGAGAACATGCAGCCTAGAGTGAAAATGAGATAATTAAGCAAGTCAACCAAGTAGAGTGTGGAGTTATCCAAGGGGAATATAGGGTCCATGGGGTCATTTGAGACGGTCCCATAACCCAGCCTGGGAGGGATAAGTAATGATTTCCTGAAGGAAGTCAGGCTTGGGTTGAGATCAGAAGGTTGGTCAAGTATGAATGCACCAGGTTTCAACCCTGGCTACCCACTCAACTCGCCTGGGAAACTTGAAAAACATACACATGACTGGTCCCTACCCCAGTCATTGTAGTCATTAGTTTGGATGTAGCACCCAGGCATCCACAATTTCAAAGTTCTCCAGGGATTCAGATGACAGTTAGGGTTGAAAAATCAGCCAGCTCCCCTTAGCCAATGGAGGAAGGATTGAAAAATATCCCCAGTAAAGGAATAATAAGAATATTAGAAGCTGGAAGATGGTTATTATGGCAGGAGCATGATATTTGGGGTTGGGGAAGTGAACAGGAGTTAGCATAGACATCTCATTGGAGTGTGCGGCTATGAATATTCATGAAAGAGATGTGAGTTTTCTCAAGAGCAGCCATGGGGCCCCCAGGGAGAATCTGGGCATCTAAGCATATTCAGTGTTGATGTCATATCCGGCAGCCATGACCACTTTCATTTCCTTGAACTCCGTGCTGCCATTTTTTGATAGTTCTATTGCCCTCCTCTTCATTGATGAACTTCTACTCGTCCTTCAGGACTCAGCTCGCAAGGGCCAGATGGCAGACAGTTTAACTTCTGTGGGCCACACGGTCGCTGTCACAGCCGAACAGCTCTGTCCTCGTTGGAAGGCAGCTATAGACAACCTGTGAATAAATGGCTGTGGCTACTACAGTAAAAACCTTTATTTGTGGATGCTGACGTCTAAATCTCATGCCATTTTCACGTGTCACAAAATATTATGCTGCTTTTAATTGTTTTCAACCGTATAAAAATGTAAAGCCACTCCTATCTCGTGTGCCAGACAGTCTTCGCCCACAGGAGTCCTCCCAGCTGCTGCTCTGAGGCATCGCTACAAATACCAACTCAGTCCCCTCAGAAATTCTTTTAGCTAAATACTTCTGTTGTTCCTTTACAGATGTGCACGCTGAGGCACAAGGCCCTCAGTCATGTGTCCAAGTCCCACAGTTGCTCAACGCCAAGATTTCACATGCAAGGCATGCGCATACACCTGCTAGTTAGCGGGCTGCTTTCAAGGGATTCAGGCAGCAGGCTGACATGCAGCACGGAGTTCTGCCAGCTCACTCCAGCTGTGGCATGCAGATTAATAAGAAAGCCCAGGGAGCCCTAGCCGGTGTGGCTCAGTGGATAGAGCTTTGGCTTGCAGACCAAAGGGTCCTGGGATTGATTCTGGTCAAGGGCATGTACTTTGGTTGCAGGCTCCTCCCTGTCCCAGGCCCTGGTCGGGGCGAGAGCAGGAGGCAACCAATCAATGTGTTTCTCTCACATGGATATTTCTCTCTGTCTTTCCCTCTCTCTTCCACTCTCCCTAAAAATCAATGGGAAAAGATCCTCGGGTGAGGATTAACGACAACAAAAAAGAAAACCAGGGAAAACAGTTAAATGGCTATTGTAGTACCACACAGGGCTCTGAGATCCCATTCTCCCATAAAATAAACAGAAAAAGTATACCATGGAAGCCAGGAAAAAGGTTTTGAACAAAATGCTCTTCTGATTGGATCCATCTGACAAGCGAATCATGACTTGCGCCATCTCTGTTGGCAGCATAAAAACAATTAAACTATTTAGGGCATTTAGGATTTGCCTTGACTATGGAAATTCTACTTATTGTAGAAATATTGAGTTAACTTAAAATAAATTCCTACTTTTAATTGTTAAACAGTTGCAGTTTAGGTAATAAAAAAAGAATAGTTTCCCTGTGTGCGCGCACACACATGCATGTATAAAACCTTAGACCCATGTTGTAAGAATTCGTTAAATGCTATGATGATGAGATCGAATAAAAGGCAGATGTCAAAGTGGCTTAATATATTATCGATTTTACTTGAAAGGAAAAACACACTTTAAGCCTTGGTTAACTGAGCTACATTTTTGTGACCTTAGAAAAGTAATCCAGTTGGCATCCAGTTGGTACTTCTGTTAGGTATTCCTATTTTTTAACTGTTTTTTGAAGAACTTCATACTGTGTGTTCCTACAAAGAACCCCGTAAGGAAAAACTGAGCCCTTCGTCTGAGTCCTGCACAGGGAGTGTGTTTCCATCACATTATGTTCACAGTCGGCAGGGGTCAGTGTGGGAGACCCTTCCCTTGGAGAGGGTCACCCCGTGAAAAGATAGTTTGTGGAGAAGGAAAGTTGTGGTTCATTTTATGTCTTGTTTACCTCCATACAGTGGGGACCGTGACCATGGGGCTGCCGCCTTTTCTTCTCAGAAGAATGACAGCCTTTATGGCTGAGTCCATGTCTCCCCCGGAGTCTTTCACCTCTGCAGATGTACTTTCCCTAATGGCTTCCAAGCACAAAGATAAGATAAAGTAAACAGATAAGGTGCTGTGGCTTGCGGAAGCAGCCTCCTCCAGAGTAAATCTATACCTGCAGCACGCACCGAGTTTAACGTCAAGCAAATGTAAACATCAGGCATCAATGAACGGCCTCAAGATAATTCTAGTGTCTGATATTCACAGTTTCCGTTTCGTTATGCAGCGTGTTTATTTCTGGGGTACAGCCACGAGGATGGGGGAATGAGAAAAGCCTAGATTTGATATTTGCACAGACCGTAGACGCACTCTCTTCATTTGCTTTCTGGTTCCCAGTCCCTTCCTCTGCACAGTGGGGATAAGAACAGAACCCCGAATGGTTTGTAGGGTTAGAGCCTGAGATAAATTCAGCCCAGTGATTGGCACATACTACACTCTGTGGACGTGGCGCTAGGATAGTTATTGTGGTCTGAGTTCTGTTGTCGCAGAAAAGTAAAGATGAGTTGTCCTATTGGCTTAAAATCTCGGCCATCACTAGCAGGGCTATTGTAAAAAATGCTCTTCACTGCTATTATTATTCTCTATTCCCAGGCTGAGCTACAAGGTAGCAGATTTGATAGAGTTAATGATCCCTTGGAAACACCTGCTTTCCATAGAGAAAAGGTGTTTTTAAGAATATTTGAAACACTATGTATGTACTCTACTGGATTGTATGTCAATGTTCATTCAGAAGCTTGATGGAATAAGTAGACGTCTTTATTATGAAAGGAAAGGACATTAGTTATACCATCAAAGGCAAAGTACATAAAGCTCATTCACAGGTTTGTACACATGGAAGTCAGTACCGCCCAGAATTTAATTAACCGAGGACATGACCAGATGCGTGCTGCTCGCAGGCATCCCATCGTTCATGCGTAGATTCTAGAACAGACTGACCGTTATTGTAAGAAATATGAATGGAAATTGTAATTTTCAAAGAGCATCATGGTAGCAGTCAGTCTATGTTCTGAGTGTGATAAGTTGTGGTGATGGTATCTCCTGACTCTAAAGTAAGTCCCAATTTCATTCTCATTAAGTCCTCCCAGAAATAGCGAGTTTATGTTTTGAAATTTGATGGAGATGCTATTTTTTGACTAACAACTGAAAGTTTTCATAGCAATAATATTGGTTTTCACTTTCAACCAGAACTGATTTCTTTCCCATCTGAACAAAACAAGGCTTTGCGAATCTACTCCAATAGAGATACTGCCTCCTATTACTTACTAAGGCATAAATAGAGACTTTTTCATTAGAATCTAAATACGTGCAGGAAGGACTATGTCTCAGACTCACTGATACACTGGTTGGCACATGGCCTTTTCTGAAATTTATAATTTTTGAATAAAAATAGAGAGCCAATAGAATATAAGCACATTGAGTAATAGATTCTGTAGTCTGCTTTTATCACAACGCTACAGCTCATGATTGCTGGTTTTACTTGCTCATTGAATTACTAGTAAATGAGACTTGGTGGTGGATCAGCAAATTGGGGGTGTCTAAAATATTCATTTGTCCTTTTATGCTTGGCTTACTTCATAGAGTGCTGTGTTTTGAAGGTTCATCTATGTTGTAGCATGTATCAGAACTTCATTCCTTCTTATGGCTGACTCATGTTCTAGTGCATGAATATACCACATTCTGTTCTAAACTTGGGTTATTTCCAAATTTTGACTATTGTGAATAGTATACTAATGAACATTGACATACAGGTGTCTAAGTTCCAGCTTTCACCATTTTGGGTATATCTCTCAGAGTGGAATTGCTTGGTCATATGGTACTTCTATGTTTAGTGTTTTGAGGAATATTTTATGATTCCACTTATATGAAATATTTGAAATAGGCAAATTCATACAGGCAGAAAGTGGAGTAGAGATTACCAATGGCTTGGAGGAGGGGGAAATGGGGAGTTATGGCTTAATGGATCTAGAGTTTCTGTCTGGGGTGCTGAAAAAGTGGCGGAAATAGTGGTGATGGTAGCACAACAACATGAATATAACCATGCTACTCAATTGTACACTTTAAAATGGCTACAGTGGAAAATTTGATAGTATATATAATCATGAATAGTATAGTAGACCAAAACCAATGAATTGGACACTTGAAATTGCCTGGTATGTGAATTATATTCCAATACAGCTGTTTACAGCATCATGTTTATCTGAAGGGGAAGTCTAAGGTTCCTAACTTATTTTCTACTGGTCACCTCATGGCAGCAGGGGGCAGCCGGAATGAACTGGATTTGGATAATTTATGCTTCTGCCAACAAATAGGCCTGACCCTACACCCTGAGACTACATAACGGGGGGAAGGGCAGGACTACTCATCGCCAGAGGCTTTAAATCTAAATATTGAAGCATGAAGCAATGTCCATGCAGTTACTCTGGCAAATTTAGGTGGTGAAAATCAGCAAATTATACATCCGTACATTCAGGCAGGCACACAAAGCACAGATGCACGCATATCCAAGCAAGTATAGGCTTTTATAAAGTACTTTGTGAAGAACTAATAGCACAAAGCACTCAAAACAAGGGCATTATGTTCTGCTACTATTCTTTTACTGTCTTATCTTTGTACACACAATATGACTTACTAACTGCTCATTTGCAGTATTTATGTATAACATTCTGAGTTTGAATCTTCAAAATCACCTTTGTTTAGATTATGAATAGTTGAACAGTAAATCTGTTAGAAGTTAATGGAACATGACAGATGCCGGCTTTCACTTTAATGCCAAGCAATGCAGTTATTTAGAATAATTAAAGATTTTATAAGTTGAAGTTGTGGTGCATCAGAATGTCTGCAAATTCATATACAAGTCACATTAAATTCTAAATCTACATGCCCACATGCATAAATATTTATATAAAAGTAAGTATTCTGCTTTGCTCTGGGTCGTTTGGTTCCTGCGTAGAGATCTTTTGTATTTGGGGATGTTTTGGTTATTCTTTACCTGCCGCCCCACTCCTCAGCTCCCCACCAAATGTTAGGGCAGCAGGACAGGCGATAAACAGATTTTGTAGGTGGAACCGCAAACGACTTCCTCTTTTAAAAAAGAAATACTCATTTTTATATTCGGTTGTTTTGTTCAATTACATTTTTCTTATTTTTAACTTATTTTTCAGCTGCTCCAGTTGATGTACTAAAAGCTCTAGATTTTCACAATTCTCCAGAGGGAATATCAAAAACAACGGGCTTTTGCACAAACAGAAAGAATTCGAAAGGGTCGGATACTGCTTACAGAGTTTCAAAGCAGGCCCAGCTCAGCGCCCCGACAAAACAGCTCTTTTCAGGTAAGTTCACTGCATTACTATGGCTACCACTATGTTACTTCTCACTATTTCTTTTTATCCTACTTTATAATGCACGATTATGGTGGGGAAGATATCATTTTTATTTATCAGACAGCAAATAGATGGTGGTCACCAAGGCAACAAGGAAAATAATGATTTTAAATATATATTTTTATTGATTTCAGAGAGGAAGCGAGAGGGAGAGAGAGAGATAGAAACATCAATGATGAGAGAAAAATATCATTGATTGGCTGCCTCCTGCACGCCCCCTACTGGGGATCGAGCCCACAACCCGGGCATGTGCTCTGACAGGGAATCGAACTGTGACCTCCTGGTTCATAGGCTGACACTCAACCGCTTGAGCCACGCTGGCTGGACTAATCATGATTTAGTAATTGCCAGTTTTAACTCAGCACATTCACAGAAGATATGCTAATGAGAAAACCTAATAAAGCTATTTTATTTCAAGATGACAAAACTTGAAGCCAACATTATGTCTAGCTCACTTTTGCATAGAATCACGCAGAATTTACTTCACGTTTCATGCCTACCCATGTACAAGTTCACCTGCTAGGTGGTTTCAGTTCTGTTGTTTTCAGTTCTGTTGTTGAACTACATTCTTAGGGAATTCTCTCTGACATAGTCAGTTGCGAACAATCTTGAATTTTTTAAATTTTTTCTTGTACAAACGTTTTCTTACCGACATACATATTTTTCCCAAGAAAAACGATTTTAAATATAATGTTACATGAATTTTGAACAGTTTTAATTAGCATCTTCTTTAGGGAGAGACTAAGGTGGGTTGCCTAGGTTAGATTGACATTAAATCCTGATTTCTTAGATAACTACATTTTCTTTTTTAACAATAATCTTTAAGGTTATTGCTCTATTTTAAATTGGGAAATACCTTTATAATTAACAGCTTTTACTCATTAGTGTAGTTAGAAAGCGACAGTATTCAAAGGTACTGCTGTACAGATTGGATGATTAAATTGTTGTAATTTTTTAAGTCTGATATAAATATGTTATTTCCTAAAATTCCCCTTCCTCTCTCTGTGTAGACTTTATTTTATATACATTTTCTTTGCTTACCTGTCTGACATATATTTATGCTGTTCATTTAACTAATACAGTCATTGACTAAATGCTTTCTGAGCACTGATACAGATCTTCCCCTGGCCGGAGGGGGGGTGGGGGATGGGGGAGGGGAGGAGACAGTCTGCCCTCTTGAATTTACCATCAAACCGGCCACATGTCTAACAGTTCTGGTTTAGAATGACATAAGCTTTTTTTTTTAGTGGAACTGCTCTGTGTGGTCGGAAAAACTGATCAGAGACTCTGGCTTTCAAAAGATGACTGAGAGAAGATATTTACACCGTGTTCATACCCTGCCTCGTTAGAGAGATGACGGATGGCCTCGGATGAGGCACAGGCAGCAGATACAAACCTGGCACCAAAAGTGGGACTTAGGTGCTTTTAAAAGTGCCCACTGTGCTTGATATTGTACTTGGCATCATGATCTCGCTTCCTAACTTTTTATTTAATTTTATTTAATAACTGTGCTTTAAATGAGTGGCTTTAAACTTGATATAGCTTAGACAGCTATTGCAGAAAAAGCTTAGTAGAGATTTGTTTTTAATGTTTTAAATTGATTTGAGAGAGAGAGAGAGACAGACAGAGACAGAGAGGAAAAAGCATGGATTTGTTGATCTACTTACTTATGCATTCATTGGCCGATTCCCCTATGTGCCCTGACCAGGGGTTGAACCCACAGCCTTGGTGTGTCCGGACGATGCTCTAACCAGCTGAACTACCTGGCCACGGTCCCCTCTGTTGGCTTTTAAACCTGTGTTGTTATCACTGGGTGAACTCAGGTGACTTACTAAGGCCACACAGAAAGATGAGAAATTGGGGTGATCCAGGAGCCATTTGGAAATTCGGAATCTGACTCTCTGTACTTTTCTTCTCAGGAGGAACTTTCCCAGAAGATTTTTCAATATTATTTACAGTAAAGCCCAAAAAAGGAATTCAGTCTTTCCTCTTATCTATCTACAATGAGCACGGCATTCAGCAAATCGGCGTGGAGGTCGGGAGGTCGCCCGTCTTCCTGTTTGAAGACCACCTGGGGAAGCCCGCCCCCGAAGACTACCCCCTGTTCCGCACGGTCAACCTCGCTGATGGGAAGTAAGTGACATCTCAGCCCAAAGCAGTTCTTCCGCTGGATTAATCCAGCAAGTGTGTACAGGCGTGATGCCGCTTTCTACAGGCCGGCAAGAGAGACGTGAAGAACACGCTAACATATCCAGCCTGGCATAGTGTACAGTCCGGGCAGGCAAACAGTGAACAGTAAAAAATAACTAATAAATGGTATGTCAGGTGGTGATACCTGGGAGAGAGAAACGAGCAGGGGAGAGTTTAGGGACTGGGGGGAGAGGTGGGCTCAGGCCAAACTTTAAGAAGTGGGCTCAGGCCAAACCTCACTAAGACGGAGACTTGTGAAGGAGATGGGCAAGTCACGCTGAGGATGGAAAGGCTGCTATTCCAGGAGGAGGGGGAGCAGGTCCAGCGGTGGCTGGATGGTCCAAGCAAGGTCCAGGGTGGCGGCCTGCCAGCTGCAGAGCCGGACAGTGGGGATGGACAGCCACGTGGGCCAGATGCTAGCACGTCGCAGTGTTGTCAGCACTTTGGGCTCTGTTCCGAGTGAGACGGGAAGTCACTGTAGACTCTTTGAGCAGAGCAATGGTCTCCTTACCACTTACCAATCAGGTGAAGACGGAGGAACAGCGGAAGGAAGCCTTATGTAATACTTGGCATGTGCTGCATACTTTTCTAAACACTTTGCACACAGTTAATTTTCCCAGCTCTTTGAAGAAAGTGATGTGAATAACCCATTTTACAGATAAGGCAACAGAGAGTGTAGGTCCCTTGCACACGATCATATATTTGGAAAGTGGCAGAGACAGGTCATAGCTTTAGGAAATGGCTGATAGAAGGGCAGACTCTCCAACAACCACACCATTCTTCCGAAAATCACGCTGAATTCTGAATTCTGTGCTATCAGCATTGTCTCTCACTCAGAGAGCAGTTAATCCCAATAAATGCTTATGACTTTTAACACTTGAAATCATAAGTATTTTCTGTTCACGAAAAGCACACCCCTAGTGAGAATGGTTGAAGCTAGGACGCGGGCATCTTAGCGGAAATGTGTAAGTTTCACCCTCACAGTACGAAGAGGTTCCTCCATGTAAATCTCTGCTCAACTCAAACCAAGCAGGCGCCTGTGCGCGCTGAGCGGGCTGTGGAAAAACCAAAGATTAAGTGTATGTGGAAATCTACTTGGTCCTCATCCGGAGCCCTGCCAAGTCACATTTTAGGAAGGCTCCTGCAGTTTTATGGATCTAATCCTAGACATTTCTGGAATATTAATCTAGCACTTTTCATTTGGAAAAAAAAAGAAAGAAAATATAAACCAGAGTGGCTTGCACCATCTAGTGAGCTTCACCCAGTGGTTCTGTTCGCAGCAGCCACTGCTAATGAGACCCACCATTTTACAGGACGAGGCGGGCATGCAGGTCTCCCAAGGGCTGGTCACCTCTCCCCTCCCGCCTGTCAGCACGCCCTGAATGAGCTCCCCCCCCCACCCGACACACATGCGCAGAGGGGCTTGATTTCCGCGTCCCCGCCTCCTGCCAGCCCGGGAAGAAGGAGAGAGATTGTGTCTCCGTCTTGGCTCCTGCCCACCGGAGTGATCTATAACTGTCTTGAAATTAAAATGGAAAAATAAAACGAAAGCACTGGAAATAAACGTGAATAAAGACAGAGAGGCACATTGTGTTTTACAGTGAGGACGTCCCGGGCTCCAGGTGGAGCTGGCGTTCAGTTAGAGGACATACCCTTTCGCAGCCAGCCTCAGGGCCGCGAGAGAGGTAGTGGTTGGGAAGAAAGCATTTCCATACATGGAAACAATGACTTACCCCCCACCCCCACCCCCAATCTCTTAGCAAAGACCCTCACTGGACACGGTGAGATGAGGCTTTTGTGGCCACGCACAGGGCAGCCCGGGACGGCACCCCCTTACCAGCAGGGAGAGCAGGGATGCTGAGCAGCCCTCCTGCTGAGCATCCTGCCAGTGTCCCGGGCACTTAGCGCCATTCCTGGTAAACAGCGAGCCTCCATCTTGCACCATTTCAGCTCACTTTCCCAATTTCAAATGCACTGTATTTTTTTAAAATATATTTTTATTGATTTCAGAGGGGAAGGGAGAGAGAGGGAAACATCAGTGATGAGAGAGAATCATTGATCAGTTGCCTCCTGCACGCCTCTTATTAGGAGTCGAGCTGGCAACCCGGGCATGTGCCCTTGACAGGAATCAAACCCAGGACCCTTCAGTCAGGAGGCTTGAGGCTCTATCCACTGAGCCAGACCGTATTTTAACGTGAACGATGGCTCAGCAACCAGGTCTGGGGGGCTTACACAGGGATAATTATCGGGCTTTTGCAGGTGGCATCGGGTCGCCATCAGCGTGGAGAAGAAAACTGTGACCATGATCGTTGACTGTAAGAAGAAAACGACCAAACCGCTGGGGAGAAGCGAGCGAGCGATCGTGGACACCAACGGGATCACGGTGTTCGGCACGAGGATTCTGGATGAAGAAGTGTTTGAGGTAAAGACGAATCGGACTTTATTTCCGGCTGGCTCTGGTTGAGGCAGGAGCACCGAGCTAATGGCAGGAACCACCAAGACGTGCCCAAAGTGAGGCTGGCCACTCGACAGGGTGACCTACTTTCGTCCCCTGCGGGCGCAGCGCTGATGTTTGCCATTGTTGGGTGAGAGAATGAGTGGACAATGGCGACCCGAGCGCCCGGGAAGCGTTGACAGAGATTGGGTGATGCGAACACAGGCAGCTATTCTCCGGGGAAGGGCCCGCGGCTCCACTCCGAGTGGCTGCTATTCTTTCCTTTAGAGAAAAGGACATTTTCTTCACTTCCTTCTCTGGGAGATGAATTTAGAAAAATGTGCAAGTCGGATATTCTGCTTTTCTCGGGCCTTTGTGAAGGTTTCCAAGGCACAAGAGAGATGGCAAAGGGGACCTTTATGTTGTGCAAATACCTTTTTTAAATTGATGTGAAGGTCCTGGTAGAAAGCTTTCTTCCCATTATAATTCCCCAGTTAGAGCATCACATTCCTGCTGTTAACCCTGCAGGCCCTGCACCTGGTAGCTGGTGCTTTCTGTGTCATTTAGTCAATCGTGAGCCAAACACACAGACTGGGGCCTGGCCCCCTACGGAGCGCACCCTGAGACGTCATTCGTTATTCCAGTGGCTGTTGGTGCACAATCTCTAAGTCACTTACTTTTCAAAGTCGAACTGAGTGAAGCTGTGCAAGATATTACAGGTTAATAGACAAGTTTTACATGGAAGATATGCTGTGTTTTGTTGATGTGTGAATCTGTATATATCACATATATGTACATACACTTATGTACCCACACATACACAGAGACAGTATGTATTTTTATAAAAAGAACAGTGTAACTTCGGAGTGTCAGTCTTGCCTTCCTGTGCTTATATACCTCACTTGTGGCATCTATAATAATAAAAGTGTAGTATGCTATTTAGACTGGATGTCCGGAAGCCAGGGTTGCTAGGGAAGCCCAGGTCCCGGGTGCCTGCTGATGGCCGGAGGGAAGCCCGGGTCCTGGGTGCCAGAGGGAAGCTGGTGCCGGCAGCCAGGGGAAGGAAGGCCTACTCTTGTCGTAGAGGCATCGGGCCTCTAGTCTTCTATATATATAAAAGCTTAAGTGATCATTACAACCAGACGACTGGACAACCAGCCGGTAGCTATGACACACACACTGACCACCAGGGGGAAGAAACTCAATGCAGGAGCTGCCCCCTGGTGGTCAGTTTGCTCCCACAGCCAACCTCCCACGGTCCCTCCCCCTGTCCAATCGGCCCTGATTGGCCCCAATCACTGGCCAGGCGGAGGGACCCACCTGTGCACAAATTTGTGCACCGGGCCTCTAGTAGTTTAATAATAATTGATATTGGTGATATTTTCAGATTATTTGTTTGGGATTCCATGTGTTTTGCATATTCTCCACTGGTATTTATCTAAGCCCTAGATTCTAAACACAATGTTTTAACACATTTTATCATACTAAGTGAAATCATAAATTGATCCAGGCAATATATAATCATATACTCTCACATCTTCCAGTATCATGCTTTGATTGCACACAAATACTACATATTGAATTATTAGAGGAATGGATATTGTAAACAAATTAATTTCTAGTCTTGCAAAGTTAAAAAAATTTTAAGTGTGTGTGTGTATATATATAATTATAAGTGTATGTACATATATCTGATATATACAGATTCATATATATATATATATATATATATAATTGATTTTAAAGAGAGAGGAGGGAGAGGTAGAGAGAGAGAAACATTAATCGGCTCCCTCCCCTAAGTGTACTGACAGGGTATCAAACCTGAAATCTAGGTACGTGCCCTGATTGGGAATCAAACCCGTGAACTTTGGGTGTACTGGGTGAAGCTCCAACTAACTGAGCCACCCAACCAGGGCGCAAAGTTTTATTTTAAGTGTAAACTATTTGTGAACATCAGTTTTACAGGCTAAATTTAATTTTGTAACACACACACCTTTTTCAATCAGAATAAAGTTTCCTGATTCCTTTTGTGAAATTAATTCAGCATACCTGAATATGGTATTAATATATCTTTTCCTAAAAATGTACTCAACTATTTTTCAATTCTTTTGGTTTACATTATGGTTCCTATCTAGACTTCTGAGTCATTGCAACTGAATGTGTAGAAATTAAACTAAAACTGACAGGAGATAGCAATGGTACCATGTATGCATTGTTTTCGTGTTGGATCAAGAGTTGTAATGAAGAAGAAGATGTAAAAACACCAGCAATTCATTTTCACTTCTTTGGAAATAGTGTCGTTTCAATTTAGATGCAAATTTGTTTAGTGTATATCATTTTGTCTATATACTACCCTGCATTTATGGAATGGTACTATTCTGGCAAAAATGCTAAAAATGGCCCTATTTGAATTGCAACCTGAAGACTTGTAGGAACAAAATATTTAACAGATAAGAAAAAAACGAAAAACATTTTGTAAAATAATGACAAATTAGTTTATATGAAAATGCCAAAATGAATATATAGACCCATAATTCAGATTCTATAATTTCAGTGTAGCAGAGGGAATATAAGAATTGATTCTGGAATGAGAAAAATCTGATTTTGAATCTCAGCATCTAGCTTAATCATGTTTCTCTGTGTAATTACTTTATGTATGTTTTAATTTTATCATTCTTCAGATGGGAATAGTAATGGAATCTCCCTCATACATACTTATTTTAAAAATGAGCTGATGTATATAAGGTGCTTAAAATACTGGTATGCGATACATATGGGTATATATTCTATGTTAATTTAATCATACATTGATATACAACTGTTTTCCTGTTGTACATTGTATGGCTTTTTGCACATGCATTCACCAATGTAGTGTCTTATGAAGTAGTTTCATGCCCTAAAAATCTTCTGTGGTCTGCCTATCCATCCCTCCCTTACCCCTAAACTCCGGCAACCACTCATCTTTTTACTGTCTCTGTAGTTTTGCCTTTTCCAAGATGTCACATAGTTGGCATCCTGCAGTTTTTAGTCTTCAGATTGATTTCTTTCACTGAGTCATATGCTTTTATGTCTCCTCCATGTGCTTCATGGCCTGATAGCTCCTTGCTCCTCAGTGATGATTAATATCCCGCTGACCGGCTCTAACACAGTTCATTAGGTCATCTACTGAAGAGCATCTTGGTTGCTCCCAAGTTTTGGAAGCTGTGCGATAAGCTGCTATAAACATCTGTGTGCAGATCCTGTAGGATTTTATTCTTTAAATTTGTTAAGGTGTGTTTTATGGCCCAGAATGTGGTCTTTCTTGGTGAATGTTCCATGTGAGATTGAAAAGAATGTGTGATTTGCTGTTGTTGGATGAAGTAGTCTATGTATTTAATTATATCCACTTGATTGATAGTGTTGTTGAGTTCAACATGTCCTTGCTAATTTTTTGCAGCTGAATCTGTCCATTTCTGGGAGTAGGTTGTTAAACTCTTCTACTATAATATTGGATTAATCAAAGTTTTCCTGGGTTGTTTTAGTTTTTGCCTCACATAGTTTGATGCCTGGGGTTAGGCACATACACATTAAGGGTAGCTATTTTCTTGGACAGTTTTCTTCTTCATCATCATCATATAATGTCTCTGTTGAACCTGGATAACTTTCTGTGCTTTGAAGTCAACTCGAACTAAAATTAATACAGGTACTCCTACTTTCTTTGATTAGTGATAGCATCGTGTATCTTTCTCCATCCCTTTACTTTTAATATATATGTCTTTCTATTTTAAGTAGGTTTTTTTGTAGACATCATATACTTGGGCCTTGTTTTTTGATCCCCTCTGACAATCTCCCTGGGACTTGTTTTTTTGATCCATTCAGACAATATATATGTGGTTATTTCTAAGGGGGTCTTATGGCTGGCATGTACAAATAGTCCTATGTAATGGCTTCTGACATGTCTCCCTTATGCTTTATTATATTCTTCACAGTGCTTAACACTCTTTAATTTTGCTTAGAATATCTTTCCCCATCTGGAATCTAAGCTCCAAGAGGGCAGGGACTTTGTGCTATATATACTCAGTGTTTAGAATAGTGTCTTAAGTTTATTATTGTCTAAATGAATGGATAAGCATACTTTTTAGCACTTATCAATTCAAAGGATATAGCTCTTCTGTTGCAAGAAAGGACACAAGAGACCAGGTATGCTACCATTTTTCCAAGAGCTAGGAGTTGATAACCTACTTAAAAAAATAACAGAAAATTTCCTTTCCCTGGTGAAGGAAATAGTCCTACAAATCCAGGAAGGGTAGAGAGTCCCAAACCAGATGAATCCAAAGAGACCCACACCAAGACACATCATAATTAAAATGCAAAAGGATAAAGACAAAGAGTGAATCTTAAAAGCAGAATCTTAAAAGAGAAAAGCAGTTAGTTACCTACAAGGGACCTCCCATAAGACTATCAGCTGATTTCTCAACAGAAACTTTGCAGGCCAGAAGGAACTGGCAAGAAATATGCAAAGTGATGAAAAGCAATGACCTACATCCAAGATTACTCTACCCAGCAAATCTATCATTTGGAATCAAAGGACCGATAAAGAACTTCCCAGACAAGAAAACGCTAAAGGAGTTTATCACCACAAACCAGAATTCCGTCTTCTTTAATAATAATAATAATAATAATAATAATAATAAGAAGAAGAAGAAGAAGAAGAAGAAGAAGAAAGATCAAAATATGAACAATGAAGTGGTACTAATACATATCTATCAACAATTAAATCTAAAAAGCAAAATAAATGAAGAAAGCCGAACAGAAACAAGCTCATAGATACAGATATTTTGACGATTGCCAGATGGGAGGAGGTTGAAAAAAGTGAAGAGATTTAGAAGTACAGATTGGTAGTTACAGAATAGTCATGGGGATATATAGTACAGCCTGGGGAATATGGTCAATAATATTCTAACAACTATGTGTGGTGTCAGATGGCTACAAGATTTATAGGCATGATCTCTTAGTAAGTTATATAATGTCTAATCACTGGGTGTCCATCTGAAACTAATGTTGTAAGTCAACTGTAATTAAAAATTTAAAAATGGTTAAAAATAATGAACATTTAATTTAATTTATTATTTTAGGGGAAATAGAGCATTGCTGGTAATTATTTTTTAGTAAAAGTCCTTGACTAAAAGTATAAGACAAATGTGCACTTTTGGTGGTCATGTTTTATTCAAATTTAGGCAGTTTCTGTGATACTTGGTAAATAGTTGTTGAATTAGTAACACAGGAACGCTACCCATTTTCTTACAATTGATTTCCCAAGCTGGTGTGGCTGAAATATAAGGACTGTGTGGGTAGCAGTTCTGTCTCTGATTACGTGGTTTCCCTCCTTCCGCGCAATCGATGATGCATTTTTCAGTTACACTAGAATTCTAAGCATGTTGGCAGCTTTCCTTTTCCACACAAAATTCTTGAGAGGAATCATTAAGTGGATGGAATGTTGGAAGAAAAGAACTGTGATGAGAATGAACGCCCCGGCAAATTCAGAAGTCTGGGCAGACAGGAAGCATCAGTTTCTAATTAATCTTCTGGCCGCGGGAGCTGCTCCTTGAGAAGCCTGTGCCATGTTGAAGATTTAATGTCGGTCGTGTTCCCGAATATACAAACAACAACTCCTCCCAGGACCCCTATACATTGAACAAAGCTCTGATATCAAAGGGGAACCGAAGCCTTAGCCTCCAGCGGGCACCGTATGGAAATACTCTAGAATTTTGTTAGGCAATGGCTTTGACAGTGGCGCATGCTGGAAACTGCTTAGCTAACCCCACCTTTCTTTCTCGTTGATTATATATTTTTTCCTGATTGCCTTTCCTTATAGAATAATGACTTTAAGGCTCCTTAATCCCAATCTTTTGGAATTTATTTTTAGAGCATCCACAAATGGATTGTCCAGCAGCATTTTTTAAATTTTACAGGGTCCATATACATATTGTCTAGAAATTTGCCTTTCAAAAGTGCATTCTCCTTGAATTGCCCTCAAATACTGAAATAATTATACCTAATACATATATATACTTTACACTTTAAAAACTGCTTAAGTACATATTAATTTTTAAAGAAGCTCTAGGAAATGCAAAACAAATAAGAGTGTTCTTAATTTCAGGGGTGAAATCGGGGTTTGGAGTGGTGAATAAATTCATTGCCCGGGGACCTATTTATCTTGTGCCCGCTGCACACAGGCTTATTCCAGAAAGGGAGGAAGCTTAGAGAACGAAACAGACAGGACCTTGCTTTCTGAAGTTTGTATCTGAGTGAATTTTTATTTATTGGACAGTGGAGATGGGCTGAGTAAGAAGAGGGTCCCAGACTAGAAACTGTCCCTTTGTGTTCTGGTACAAACAGTATCCTTTCCAGGCAAGTGACATAGACTGATTATTTGAATCCTTAAACTTAGGATATGCATGAAGGAAAGATGCCAGGCTCTATTTTAAGGCCTTCAAGTGCAGCAAGGTTGTCGAATAGCATCGTTTCCTAAACGTTGTTTCATTATAACTTGGATGAGGCCCTGTGGGAACCTAACTCTCGAGCCTTCAGCTGGCTTTCCAGTGCCAGTTCTTAGGACTCAGCTGCTGTGTTGTCAGTTCAGGGGATGCCCACGCTGGGAACTGACTTCAACCAGGCACTGGTGGGTCTCACAGAAAGATGGGGTGTTGCATCTGACAATTCAGACACCTCACATTGACCCATGGACAGTGACCTTCAAGCAGTAAACCAATCTTGTAGGACACTTTTTCAATAAAGGTGATTTCTTACACAGGCATAAAAGGCTGAGTTTTTATTAACTTGTGTATCTCCTAGAGTGTGATATAACTATGAGAAAATAGAAGTAGTTGAGCCTTATTCAGAGTTATTGTAGCCGGCTGGCATGGCTCAGTGGTTGAGCATTGACCTCTGAACCAGGAGGTCATGCTTCGATTCCTGGTCAGGGCACATGCCTGGGTTGTGGGCTCGGTTCCCAGTGTGGGGCGTGCAGGAGACAGCTGATCCACGATTCTCTCTCATCATTGATGTTTCTCTCTCTCTCCCCCTCTCCTTTCCTCTCTTAAATCAACAAAAAAGTATTTTAAAAATGCCAAACCGGTTTGGCTCAGTGGATAGAGCGTCGGCCTGTGGACTGAAAGGTCCCAGGTTCGATTCCGGTCAAGGGCATGTACCTTGGTTGCAGGCACATCCTCAGTGGGAGGTGTGCAGGAGGCAGTTGGTCGATGTTTCTCTCTCATCGATGTTTCTAACTCTCTATCCCTCTCCCTTCCTCTCTGTAAAAAATCAATAAAATATATTTAAAAAAAAGTATTTAAAAAATAATAAAATAGTTATTGTATATGTATATAAAACAAAAATGAAAACAAGCCAAACATTGTTAGAATGCATGCATTCCATTTTAGTTTGGAAAGGAGGGTACGCTAGCCTGTCACTTATATAACGGGTCTAATAAAAACGTGGCAGGAACCTTTTGCAATGCACATGACAGTCGGCAGAACCTGCTCAGCATAGGTAGGTTCCGTCAGGTTTTCTTACATGTGCTTTGCTCTAGACCCATGTTCTCTGTAGGCAGACACTATCGTGTAGACCTGGCTTCCACAGCTGCCCACGCAAGGTAATTGCATCAACTCAACTCCAAGCTTTGTAGGCCATTGGAGGAGAAGGTGGCTTTCACACCTGGTGTGCTCCAGATGCCAGTTTTACTGGGTAGCTTCACCTTTTTCCAGCTGTGGAATTTTCTATGACTAATGAAGCTAAATATTTACAGTTCCCTCCACCTGTCAGGATGCTTTTATTTATCTGCAGACTGTCTCACAGCCTGTCATATGATTAACAGAAAAGCACTGGGAGATGCCTTCTGGGAGATGGGGAAGAGCAGATTTTTAACTGCATTTTCCAGCGACTTTTCAGTAGTGTGTCTTATGGTTGAAAATGGACCACCTGCAATAAGAATTTATGGTGGAAAGGTTGGCAGGATCCCATTTAATGAGGTCAGGTGCCTTGACTAAAATAGTAAGTACTTAGGAAACCGTAATTCTCTTCAAAAATACAGGATTTTAAAAGTATCACATGCGTATTTGAGGTTGGCAACGTTTTTCTATCTCAAGGACATCTCTACTTGGTTCCTTATAGTTTCTATAAGTATGGGATTATAGATTTCAGTCTTGGAGAGGGCCACAGATATGATCTCTCAGTGTGTTCTTTTTACAAACCTGAGTGAGGATGAGTGACTTGCATCATTTCAACTAGTTAATGGCACACTGGGAGAAAATTCCAGAATCAGGATTTCTAATTGAAACCCTTCATGAGACCAGTACTCAGTGAGACCTCATGTTTTTTTTTTTATACAGCCTAATGAATAATTCTGTATTCACATTTCTCTTGGTTATTTGTGATTATAATAATTCAGTTGTGGATCTCAGTGCTCTAAATTGATCAGTTGGTGTTGTCCACCTTAAAAATGAAATAAGACGGTCTTTAGCTATCCAGATTGAGTTTATTCAGAAATAGCAGAGGATTTGCAACTTTGGACAGCAAACTATGGGGAGACACAGGCAAGTAAGAGGAGACAAAGGGTCATTTCTTAGTACTCAGTGTTAAGAGTCTTTAACATCTTAATGTCTATACTTTCATCAGGCCCTAAATAACACCCGTTAATAAGTGTAGAATGCAGAGAAAGCTGGAGTAATTTTGAAGTTATTCAGAATGACCTCAGGAGTTCTGGAAATCCAGTTCCTATTCTCAAATCTACAGGGCCTGGAATCTGAGTCATATGGATATTCACTCAGGATTTTTCTGGGCTTTAGTATAATTAATAGGGTCATGACCCATAGATTCATGTCAAACTAGTTTCCTGTTTAATTAGACCCATGTGGAAACAGATTGTTTCAAGAGCAGAATACAGTTGACCCTTGAACAACGCTGGGGTTAAGGGTACCAACCCTCTGTTCAGTCAAAAATCTGTGTATAATTTTGACTCCCTCAAAATTTAGCTACTAATAGCTTACTATAGACAAGAAGCCTTACCAATAATATAAACATTCAATTAACACATATTTTGTATGTCAGGTGATTTATCTATATATATAAAAGGCTAATATGCTAAGTGTCCCTCCTTCCATCCAACCAGTCGCTATGACATGCACTGACCACCAGGGGGAAGACACTCAGGAACTGCCGAGCTACAGTGACTTGGCAGCAAAGGTTCTCGGGTGACACACCCTGGAACCAGAAAGGAAGGAGCCCGATTCCTCACGGGGCTACGCGGTTCCACCTTTGGCCATGGGTTATGTTGTAGCTGGGGCACTGTCGCCCCGAATCTGGTTCACTGCACACTTGTGTTTGCATTCCACACCCTGTACTACAGCAGCTTTGCAGAGTGCCCTCTCGCACTCCGGGACTCCTCAGGGGATGTCGGAGAGCCAGTTTCGGCCCGATCCCTGCAGGCCAGGCCCAGGGACCCCACCTGCTGCAGGGACCCCACAGACTCCCTCAGAGCCACGGCGCTACCAGCGCCACTCCAGGTGCGGCTGGCGGGGGAGGGACTGCGGGAGGTTAGCTCCAGGGCTTGTCCAGCCCTTCTCACCCAGTCTCACCCTGCTGGCCACCTTCTAATTAATTTCCTTTCAATGTGCACGAATCTTTGCTCCAGGTCACTAGTACACTATATTCTTACAATAAACTAAGTGAGAGAAAAGGAAATGTTACTGAGAAAATCATAAGGTTCATCTGAGAATTTTTTAAATTTGTCACAAATCTTCAAAAATATTCTAACATATTTCTTGAACAAAAAAATCCACATACAAGTGGACCCACGCAGCTCAAACCTGTGTTGTTCAAGCGTCAACTGGAGTGGAAAAGGTGCGAATTTCCCTTTCAATCCTATCAGACTGTTTTTAACAACGAGCAGTAAGTGATTTTTCTTCTTCAGATATGCAGAAATACACCACACATGATCTTGAGTGAGTCTTGCTGTAGACCAGTGGTTCCCAACCTTTTTTTGGCCATGCCCCACCTAAGCATCTTTAAAATCCTGATGCCCCTCCACCCTGTGACATATAATTCTTATTATTCAAAAAGTGAACACCTGTTCACATGGAGGAAGCCTAAAAGGCCATGAACTTGGTCTAAACAAGCTTCCGAAGAACATGGCATCCATGAAAGAGAAAAAAAAAAAGAACGAAAGAATTGAAGTACTGAGGAAGAAATCACTAAGAAATGGTTAAAAAATAATGATAATATGAAGTGATATGAAAAAAATAGCAAATAAACTTTCAAAATATAATAGAGAACTGAAATGCATAAATATGTCACAATATATATATATATATATATATATATATATATATATATATATCTACTGTATATGAAGCCCCTAGAACCATAAGAAATGCAAAAAATTCACTGTGAATAACTCATTCTCGAACTGCCCCCTTTAGAAATCAAATTGCCCCCCCGCCCTGTGGGGCGTGTGCCCCACGTGGGAACCACTGCCCTAGACCTACAGTGTGTATATTTGAATATGCTGACCACATCCTTGTTTGCTTCTGGGCAGGGGGACATCCAACAGCTGCTGATCATCAGTGACCCCAAAGCCGCCTACGACTACTGTGAGCATTACAGCCCGGACTGCGATTCCTCGGTGCCCAAGGCCGCGCAGGCGCAGGAGCCACAGATCGATGAGGTGAGGACCAGGAGGTGGGCCAGGGTGTCTCCTGTCCGTGGCAGAGACGCGGTCCTGCAGTTTGGAGGCTGGTCTCTATGTATCCCATTTCCATTAAAGCACACTTTTTTCAATAGCGCTCGCTATCTGGGAAGAACTGACTCGAAATGGCTTCTGGTGTTTTTTCCTTTTATTAAAGTATTTTGTAACTTAAGTTTCTTACAAATAGACATACCTCCCTTGTATGCGGTGTATATAAACATATTGCATGTTTGGGGGCGGGGGGCGAGAAAAAGATAATCTCTAAAAGCCCTGTTTTGCCCTTAGCACTGCAGTCATGAACTCTGCTTCCAGATCAGGGTGACAGAGCTCAGGGTCTCCCCACTTCCCAGGCCTTGAGGAATGTCTGCAGAGGAGACAGGGGCACTCTAGCCACCTTAAAGTTTATAGGATGTGAGGGAGTTTCTACTTCTGGTAGGCTCTGCTACATTGATATATGTTTTCTTTTTCTTGCACAAAATTTGATGTCAATCGCCATGAAATGAAAAGCAGTATGAACTGATGGTGGTCATTAAACTATTCATGTACTTTTATTCATGTTAGGTCACATTATTTGAAATTCAGGTGTAAAACCATTCTCCCAAGCGATTTTTTTCCCCAAGAAAATTCATCACAATGAAATCTGACTCTGTTCTCATTCAGACCAAAAATACACGGATCTAAGTTAGAACAGTCAGAGCAATTCTGTCAGCCTTGACTGTCCCAAAGAACAAGAAATACAGTCAGCGTGCCCTTTCTCCAGACCTTCCAGGAATATTGGTTGATGTGGATTTTCTGGAAATCAAAAAGTAAGCAATCTGGAAGTTAGCCTTCGGCTGGTCTCAAAACTATGTATTTAGATTCTTTTCACAAATTGAAAGTATTAAATTTTAGAAGAGATGGTAGAAGTTGAAAAACATTAAAACTGTCCTTGTGCTTAAAAATAGCTCAAATAGCATTTCTCTTACCTTCTAAATACACGATTACTAGGTGTCACCTTTTGAGTTTTACTATTTAGAACAGGCTAAGACTCTTATCTTTCAGTTTTAAATAGTTATTTTGAATATTACCTTTGAAATGCTGGAAATATGTATTTTTTACATTACTTTTTAAGGTCTGATAGTGATTTCTGTTGCAATGATCTTTTCCATGACTTCATATTAATTTTTTTTCAAAACAGGAAAAAGTCTTAAGAAGCTGAATCCCAAGAGGATCGGTAAACTAGCCCTCAGTGTTAGTGCTTTCATACCTTGCAGAGGATGCAGTAATCCCGTATTAAAATGCATGACATTTAGTATAGGTGTTCAAGATTGATGAAGTTTACTTTGTTCCTGTTTTAAAAAAGATAAGGCTGATATATTTTTAGCAACAGATATGGTGATTTCTTTTTAAAGAATAAAGGTATGTGTTCTTAATATGTCACCTTGAGGTGACATTCCCATTTTTTAATGCTATTAGCCAGGTAGCTGAGTTCTTTTGAATCAAAATAAGACTTTTTATCCCTTTTTTTTTATCTTAAGTTCATTTAAAAGTAAACTTGCCTTCATTTAAAATGGTAAACCTTTTTCTATTTTAATGATCTATACATATATTAACATTCTCAGATGTCAAATTTGTGTGTGTGTGTGTGTGTGTGTGTGTATGTATGTGTAGATAGATAGATAGATAGATAGATAGATACTACACTTGATCTTAGCCAAAAGGCCGAGAAGCGATGATAGATAGATAGATAGATGATAGATAGATAGATAGATAGATAGATAGATAGATAGATAGATAGATTTCAGAGAGGAAAGGAGAGGGAGAGAGATAGAAATATCAATGATGGAGAGAATCATTGATCGGCTGCCTCCTGCACACCTCACACTGGGGATCGAGCCCACAAACGCGAGCATGTGCCTGACTGGGCTCAAACTTGTTTTTGTTACAAGCATTTGATGAAAACAACATATTGCTGGAGCAAAGGCTGGCTGAAAGTCTGCTGGGGTGATGCGTAACAGCATCTCTTACTAGTTTCTCTGCTGAACATGTCACAATGAAAAATTTAAATCAGCTTTTGGTTTTTTCTAATTCTAAGTGACATTGATACTTCAATAATGAGACAACCATTTTATACTAGTATGTGAAAAACTGGTTAACCAAATCTGTAAGCAATTCTTATATTAATTTTGAACTATAATATATCATTATATTTCAAAAATACATTAAAAATTGATGTATGTTCTACCTATACAAAATAGGAATGCAATGATATTTGCTAATGAAACAGAAAATAAAGTACATGTGGAGCATCAAGCATACATGTTGTACTTTATATTAGTTAATTTTATGTTAATAAATTTGTGACATTCATATTTATTATTCTAATTTGAATTAATAAATATGTCAGTTTCTTTTAGAAGTTAACTGTGCTTTTTCTAACTTGTAATTTAGACTAGTTAGTTTCCTCTAAATAACAAATTCTTACTCACTTTTAGTCAATTTTTTATGTGTTTGGCACAATAGTGAAAAATGTATCATGTGAATAGATTTGAATATAGTGACCACATCATCAAACTTAAATTTTATTTGAACCTACATAATACCGTCTATATGGAAGAATAACTAACATTAAAATTATGACAGTTTTGATATTAAATCTATATATGGTTCTTTCTTCATGTATTACACAGATTATAATGCCTTATATCCAGTAGGCAATTGATGGTCTTACATATAAAAGATAGAAAAGAAAACAAAGATAATCTTTTTAAAAAAGTAAAAAATGATAGACTTGCCCAAATGTAGTACCTTAATTTTCCATTCATTTAATATTTATCATGTATTCTAGCTCTCATAGGTGCACAGATATCTACCGATGCCACTATTTTCTACCAAATGAAGCCAGAACAGACTTGACATTTCTAGGAGACCCTCTCTCCTCACAGACAGTCATTCACGCTCAGCTGCTCACAGACAATGTGGAAGTCCTGCCACCACTGCTAATCTTGCTGTATAGATTCACCTGGTTGATTACAATAGGGTCTCTCTTTTTCACCCGTCTTTAAGGCATCCTCAAAACCCCAGAGTTGGAAAGCTTCATGTAGACAACAAAGCCTTAAGTCTCCTCAGGGGATGTTGTGCAGATAAAAATAAGAACAAAAGCAGTGATGCTTTCCAATGAGACCGAGCAGCTCCAGGAAAGAGATGCCGTCAGTGCTTAGGTGGTGAGCGTGTTACTTCCTACATCATTACAGTCACCACTGAGTCTGGTTGGTCCCTATTTGGAAAGAGTGCAAACAGAGGACAGAATTATGGAGGTTAGACAAGGATTACTCCTTCCAGGGAAATCCATGCTCTAAAGATAACTGGCTACTTTGGCACAGGCTTATCTATAGATGGATATATAGGTAGGTAGGTAGGTAGGTAGGTAGGTAGATAGATAGATAGATAGATAGATAGACAGACAGACAGACAATAGTGTTAGCTATTATCTTTATATATATAAAGCCTGAATACCAGGCTTTAAGACACATTTAAATTCTCCCTATATGCCTTTCTTTATTGCTTTTTGTCTTTACAATTCGTTATAGATGCACATGATTCTGAAAAGCATACTTAATTATAAAACTCTAAAGCATAATATAGGTAAAGTAGACTGGCAATTTTTTTGGCTGTTGTTCTAGTTTCAGCTAGTAGCTAGTAATGATAGAACCCCGATATTTCTTCTTTCAACATGACTTATTCGATTATATCCACTCTCCATGGATGGCTACTGCATATATATCTAATTCAGTTCTTAATTATTTTATTTACTTAATCATGTTATCAGTAATACTTACATTAACTTTCCTAGAAATAATTGCAATTTTATCTCGATTGCAGAGGCATAAAGAAACAAAAATGTCTAAAGTGCTATACACGTGCATTTTTCTACTTTACCAAATTCTGTCAAGTTTTGTTATAAGGCATCCAATGCATATTCATTGAAAATGAGGATATTGCTGGTGAAAGAAAAGGATGACTCTGTTTCTATTAATTTAATCAAGTGGGAGTTTTGACAATCGTAAAGAAGGCCGGAGTTCTATGTTTAGACTTCAACATGACCTTCAGCTGCACCAGCTAGGAGAGGTCACTCCAGGGAGGGTATTTCGGGAAGGGCCAGATGTGCCCGAATTAGTCTGTTAAATCGACATTTTATTGCACAAAAAATTTAGTATAAAATACTATTTACAATGTGAGCTCACTTTCGTAGTTTATGGTATCTAAATGGCATGCCCTTTTTTGGTAGATACAAAGGCAGTATATTTAACATTTTAAACGAAGTGTTAAATATAAGCAGATATGATTTTGAATCTTTTAATGCTTCACAAGTATTCTAGTATGCTCATTTGGATCATAAGTAACAAATTCGAGATTTCTGAATAAATTTAAAAATTAATCTTTCCATTGGTTCTAGTATTCCCAATAGAATGTAGACTCATTTCATGTCCCTTGTAGTCCTTTCTCTCCCACCCTCCATTTCACAATAAATACCCAAACCCTTTCATACTTGGGAAGCCTAGTCTCTCTATTTTTCATTTTTATATATGCAGTTTAAAGAAAATAAGAAATCGCCCATGGAAACGACTGTAAAATTCTTATGGAGAAACCTTGTGGAGTAAGTTTTACAAACCAGAATCAACACGAATATCTAGCAACTGTGTCCAAATACATAACGGCTGTGTCTGAATTAATATCCAATAATTAAAAGCCTGAATTAATATTCAAAACTTTTAGTTTCTTCACAGTCCTAACCACCATCACGCTCCTAGAGCACCTGCTTCGTCACTCCCGGGTCATTATACTCTGTCTGGGACAGTATAATACTTGGTGTGACGCCAAATAACCCCGAAGGACCCATCCTTCCCCGGCTCTTAACGTTTCCTCCACGCAAACGTTAAGAAGACGATTCCTACTTTGTTAATGGTGTGACCCGCCGCTAACCACGTTCCCGCTGTCTCTCCCTCTGCGATGTAGTATGCGCCCGAGGAGGTGGTGGAGTATGACTATGAGTATGGGGACGCAGACTATAAAGAGGCTGACAGTGTGACAGGGACGCCCACTGTAGCCGAGGAGACCGTAGCACAAACCGAGGTAAACACCGTGGCCGGGTTCCCGCTGTTCGTCTCCCTGTGGCCCCCCTTCCGGCCCCCTGAGTCCTGTGAGCCAGTAACTGGTTTTCCTTTGGCAGCCGCTGTCCCGAGGGCACCGTGCCGGGTTCGCTGTGCCTGTTCTTCCTCTCACCCAGCCCTTTCCTCCCTTCTCACTTTATATTTATGTTTTCCATTCCGCCTCCCCCCGCGCGTTCCAGAAGAAGAAATCCCATTTCCAACAGAAGACGAGGACAGTGGCCACTAGCTCAAAGGAAAAGCCCCAAAAGTTTACGCCCCCTAAATCTGACCGATTTGCATCCAAGAAGAAGAAAAGTTACCGAGCAGCGGCCACAGCCAGACTAGGGGTCCAGGTAGCAAAGCCAGAGCAATCAAGATCTGTCCTAGACCCGCAGGACGATCTGTGATGATGAGGCGCTGACTAACCCGCCTAGACAAACCCTCCCTGGCTAATACGATCGCCCCGTCAAATCTTGATTCTAGAAGATGTGCGATCGCCTCCCATTTCGACTAATTGCGTTTCCATTGCGTTTATTGTCAGGCGAACATCGTGGAAGATTTTCAAGAATACAACTACGGCACCATGGGAAGTTACCAGACCGAAGCTCCCCGACGTGTCTCCGGCACCAACGAGGTAATGCGCCTGGGCAGGGGCAGGCCCAGCCCCAGGGGAGACCCTGGGCCTTGTTCTCCTGGGATGCCTCGCTCCGGAGGGACCCCCAGGGAGCCTCTGTGAGTTTGGGATTTTTATTGTCTCGCCGTGGTGAGAGGACCAGAGACGTGGGTTCGCTGTCCCTAAACAGGGGTCATGTGCAGCCAGTGTCAGTTCAGGCCCGCCCGGCTCCCGGCTTTGTGCACAGGCTACTTGGATCTGACTGAGTGGCCGCTCGCCTTACCTGATGCTCCTGGGCCCCCAGCTTCTGAGCGTGCTGTGATGAGCGGTGCTCACAACACGGCCTTCCCTGAGGAGCACCCGCAAGGGAGACTGTATCCGCCAGGGATACAGTCAGTTCTCCCACCTCGGCATCACCGGCGTTTCTGTAACAGCGCGCATCCTGAACAGATGCAGTCTTCGTGGCTCTTGTTCGCTGCTCACAGTTCCACACTGCTTAGGAATGCAGTGGTGATTATGGTTAAAATAACACATTTTAACCTTTCCCATTCTTCTCTACGAAAACATTTAAGGACATGTAGGTCCAAATCAAGCAATCTTTCTGAATTTCATATCATGTGTACGTTCTGATCGTGCAGAAATGAGCGTATGATTCCGTTTAACTTTGTCAAATACCCGCCTTCCCTGGTATGAACAATGCCTGAGGAATTGAGTTATTAGAACATTTATATAACCCGTGTCTCGGCAGGGAATTAACTCAGTGGTGCAGTACATGCAGATGCATAATCTAGAACAGTGACATTTTAGCCTAAGAACAGATAAGTTTCATCTTGTCCAAATTAATCGTTTCCCAAAATGGGTATCTTGATTCAAGATGTTTATTTATCTACCCAAACTCGTCCAGTTTTGTAGTTCTCAGCTCTGAGTACAGTAATATCTGCTGGATAATGTGCATCCCCTGTAGACCCCCCTGGTTTAAGAATACAACATTCCTGTGGTTATTGGACATTTCCCTTTAGTTAACAATTGCTACAGTTCAGCCACATTTTATTCACATGATTCTGTGTAATCTTATTTATTCAAGATTTCTTTATCATCTAGACTCACTATATCATAGTGAACAAGTTATTTAAAAGTGAAACTCAAAAAGTAGCAAAATAAGTTAATTTGAACTTCATCAAAATTAGAAGATGGCCAAAAATTGCATAATAAATATGATTTAGACTTATACTCTTATTAGGGAATTACTTGTGAGCAAATGAAAATTACAGTAAGTTTACGTTTCTATATCTCCGAGGGAGTATTATTGATGTAATTTTTACTTTTAAGTGAATATTTATTCTCTACTCTTTGAGATCTGACAATGATATATTTAACTTGATTGTCTTAAATTGTGAGGACTATATTTTATATTATATTGGCTTTAAAGAACTCTTTGGTGATATGAACCTTCCCTACACGCCAGATACTCCGCCTACATATCGCAATGATAAGTCTCAGTATTGGCGTGAAGAGTTCATTTTGGGGATCGAGAGTCAACGTTACATGGCTTTTCTGGTGGTAATTATATTGCATAAGGATGTTCTGCGAGATTTGAAAATTAAGCAATCTTTCACTAAGAGCATATTTTATTATTCAAATCTTAAACCATAAATACCAAATTGACTAACAAGGTTCTTTTCAATGGAACAAGCAAATACACATGTGGAACCCATGTGAATATTTGCCTTGGAACTATTGGGAAAATGTTAGAAAGCCATGTATCCTTGTACATACCGATGTACAGAACTATTTCTTTCAACGATCCTGGCAGAAATAGTGCTCAGACTCGCTTGAGTAGCATTTGAACCGCTGCCCCCGTCACATCCCATGGAACTGTGATTGCAAATGCTTGCCTTGCTTCACTAACATTAACCTTCATGTTCTCCGATTCCTTGCAACTTAAATGAATAGCCAAGTCCCGTGGAAGATGTGTTTACCGAAGAATATCTAACCGGAGAGGATTATGAGGCCCAGAGGAAAAATCCCGAGGATACACTGTATGAGAACAAAGAAATAGACGGCAGGGACTCTGACCTGCCGGTAGATGGAGATTTAGGCGAATATGATTTTTATGAATATAAAGACTATGAAGATAAGCAAACGAGCCCCACTAATGAAGAGTTTGGTCCCGGGGTCCCGGCAGAAACAGATATCACAGAAACCAGCGTAAGTCTGTGTTACGCTCTGTGTCGTTGTGTATTCTTTTGGGAGTATTTCCATGTTCGTCTTGATGTCTTTCCAGGTTTAAAATGCTGCTTATTGCCTTAGCTAGTGTGGATCAGTGGATAGAGCATCAGCCTGTGGACTGAAGGGTCCCAGGTTCGATTCTGGTCCAGGGCATGGACCTTGGTTGCAGCTCGATCCCCAGTAGGGGCTGTGCAGGAGGCAGCCAATCGATGATGTTCCTCTCTCATCGATGTTTCTATCTCTCTATCACTCTCCCTTCCTCTCGCTCTAAAAATAAATGAAAACATTTAAAAATAAATAAAATCCAGCTTCTCATATAAATTTTGAAAACTTATCACAGCTAGGACACCTTGATAGACTCTCCCCCCTGGGGACCTGCCCCCATTGAATCTCTGGCCACACAGCTGAAGTCTTTGTTGAAAGTATAATCTTGAATAGAATTGCATCCAGATTTTCTCTTCATTGATGCGATTAAAATGTAGTCATAATGATTTTGGGTGGTAAATGAAATTTCTGATTTTTACACTATATTTTGGTGATGCTCGGTGATGCACCATACTTATTATTATATTGTTATTATTTTAAACTTTTGACCACCTTCCCCCATTTCCCCCACTCATTTCCTCCATTTTATTAACTTTAATTTGATGATACTTTTTGATTAATGCCTTGCAACAATTTTTAAGGTCTGCGGATGTCTTTATCTTTCTGTCTTTAAGAAGCAATTGTTCATTCTCATTCAGGATTCAGTGTTAATGTTCATTATGTTTTCCTATGTTATATTTTCAGTATTTAAACCTCGAATAGGTTGCTATTTAAAAAACACACTTTAATAGGTTATTTAAAATACATTTAGATAATTGCCCTGTTAAAAATACTGGCCCGGCTGGGGTGACTCAGTGGTTGAGCTTCGACCTATGAACCAGGAGGTCACAGTTTGATTCCCAGTCAGGGCACATGCCCGGGTTGTGGGCTCGATCCCCAGTAGGTGGTGTGCAGGAGGCAGCTGGTCAATGATTCTCTGTCATCATTGATGTTTCTATCTCTCTCTCCTCTTCCTTCCTTTCTGAAATCATTTATATATACACACACACACACACACATATATACATATATATACATATATACATATATACATATATATATATTTTTTTTAAGTATGTAATGGCCTTATTTATTTAAAGACAGGCTGCTTGAATTTTCACTCAACAGATAAATGGCCATGGCGGATACGGGGAAAAAGGACAGAAAGGAGAGCCAGCGGTCGTTGAACCTGTAAGTACTGGTGTGAACACATTGTGAAGGTTGGTAGTTATTTCACTCTGTTCATTGACAATTCTGTTGTCCAAATGTGTATATAATTTGTCACAGATAACTGAGTCGGTAAGGCCATTTCTGGTAAGTGGAATCTCAGTAAACCAAAAAATAGAGAGTTATGGAATTTTGGAATTTGAAAGTGGCTGAAATGTGTCTGGTCTAATTCTCTCGTTTTACAACCAAAGAACCTGAGATTCGAGGGGTTTCAGTGCTTCCCTTGGGTGTGAATGTTTGGAGGTGGAGCTGTCACTAGACTTGAGCTCTTCCGGCTTCCAGGCCAGTGATTTCTCCTCTGATGTCTGAGTGGACATTATGAGACATGTTTTTTGACATAGATACAAATAAGTATGAAAAAAATAAGTTTCATAGCCAAATAACATTAGGTAATCAAATGAAGATTTTAAAAAAACACACTCAGTTCCTTACCTCCCAATAAAACGGCTCCAGTTCACTCCAAACATGACTTTTAAAACTATGTTAATTTTCTTACCACTCAAGATATTGGTAAGAAACATATTCTTCTTAGAAAGCAGTGTTCCTGTCCTACCTGCGGAACACCTTGGGGAAACTACTGCCTTAGAACTAAAGCTGTGGGTCTAACCATTGGCCTCACGGTCATGCATATCATTTCAGAAATTACAATGACATAAACATTAAAACAAAGATGGTGGGTGAATAAAAATGAACGTGCTACACCTATAAGGACATTATTGGCTATCCTCTCTATTTCTCCAAAATCTGAGAAAGGATGCCACATGCTCAACTGAAGGCTTTTAAAAATATGTGTTTTCCGAATGACTTTGCCCTTGTTATGAACATTTACAACCAACTTTTAAAAATGACAAAACAATTTTCGGCAGTAGAATCATGAACGTTTTGGACCTGGTTCTTATCCTGAAATAGTACTAGGTTCTCTTATGCACTTAAGAGCTGATCTCATATTTATCCCAGCTGCTTTTGTCTGCACTTTTCTCCCCTTTTCTGAATTAAAGTGCTTGGGTGTCCCTTCCATTCTTCCATTCACACAACCAGTATTGCAGTCCCTGCTCTGAGCCTGGAATTATCCTGGGAGCCGGGGACAACCTGATCACATGCCTTGGTTTTACTCTTCTTGGAAGCACTTAGCATGTTCCCTTTGTCATGTTGCTGATCCGGATATCTATATGTTTTCTAACGAGTCCATAGATTCTCTGAGGACAGGGACCCATGTCTTCTATCATTTTGAGTTCTGCCTTCCTCATGCAAAAGTGTTTGTGATTGGTTTTATGTGGTAGGAATGGAGAATTCACTTTTTAAAATGCTTTCTTAGAGTCAGGCACGTAAAAGGTGAGCGGTTACACTTTCCTTGGAAAAGAGCCTGTTTTTCCTTATTCTAGGGAATGCTGATCGAAGGACCACCAGGGCCAGCCGGACCTGCGGTATGGAAATGTTTTATGATTATTTTTGTCTTGATTTTTTAAAATAATCAGATATAAGATTTCTGTTACATTATTGAATTGATATATTTCAGACTAATTTGAGTATTATAGAGGCGAATATTTGTTCAGAGGACCTGGGCCTTGAATTGCTTTCTGATTTGGCTATCCAAATGATACTCTTTTTAAAAAAAACAACACACACACCTCTATTGTAGAAAGTATTACAGATGTTACCCTTTCTCTAGGGTGGTAGAACCCATCCTCACCCCCCGAACCCGCCCCGGGCCTCTACCACCCTATCCTCTGTGTCCATGGGTTATGCATTTATGCATAGTTCTTTGGTTGATCTTTTCCCACCCACCACCCACCCCTGGCTTCCCTCTGAGATTCTTTTGAGAGCAGTGGAAATATATTTTGTTTTAAATATTTTTGTTGCTTAAATATCTCTGCATCTAACCTCATTTTCAACCTCTACCTGAAAGTTATGCAAGTAAAAGAAAAGCCTTGGCTATTTTTAGGGAAAAGATGTAGACATATCTCCGTGAATGGGGCCCAGGATTCTAAGAGGTTGTAGCTGCCTTGTCTGTGTTTCTGAATGGAGTGACTCTCAGCTCCTTTTGTCCTTTCCCTGTGAGGCTGACATCACTCCCTGGGTCTTTATTCACAGGTAGTTGTACTGATCTGACTTTGTTATGACAACCTCTGTCTTTCGTGGGATTAATTCAAATTTCATCATCTGAAATAAGCATGTGATACTGGTGCCTTTAAATACTTTTACCCATAAAAGAAAATAGAAGACTGCCTCCAGGCTAAATGATGCTACATTTCCACACGGCTCTCACGTTCTTGAGGTCTAATCCTGGGAGTCTACCATTTCTTCCGTAAGACCCGGGACCAACATCTACCTCAGGGACTTGACCTTGGGGAGTTCTTTCCTGTGTTTCCCTGGACCATCTGCCTCCACTGGGAGAGCAGCTTCATAGAGGGAGAGTCCAGATAGCCACAAAGTGGTCCCTATATGTTGTCTGTTCATAGGAAGATAAATAGGGCAATTGTTTGAGAGAGAGTTGTATATTCATGAAAGATAAATGAGCTCTTCTTTGATGTTGGTCGGATGAATTTGCCTGCATCCTAATGAGAGCAGGAATCTGACTCAGATGCTGGTTTATTTCTCTGTAGGGTCTTATGGGCCCTCCAGGTCTACAAGGCCCGTCTGGACCCCCTGGCGACCCTGGCGATAGGGTAAGTGAAGGGGATCCTCAGAACTAAAGGATATAACATAGATTAAAAATTAAAATACATTCCACAAGCTTAACATGTTATTCGTCTCACTGCGGTGGGGGTGGTGTTTATACATTTAATGTTGTGCAACATTTAGGTCAACTTTTCTAGCTATAATTTTAAAAGTGAGGGTAGAGAATGTGCATGTTATCTATGTGATAATTAGTGAGAAAACTTATGATCAATTTCCATGTTGACATGAACCCGTTACTTTAGATTCAGTTCTTCAATTTGAATTCAGACAAAATGTCCAGGAACTGCATGGGTGTTTAGTTGACGGCTGGTAGAGTCTGAGCTAATAATGAGCATCACATCAGGGTCACATGGTGAAACCGAACTTTTATGTTAGTCTCCCCAAACTCTTCATGTGAAATCTTATCCCTTTGTTTTTGGGGTTTTTTTGACCATCCTTGTGTAGCCTATAACTTTGCACATTATGAAAATAATGTTAACTAGTATAATGAATACAGTTCTTCCTAGGTAGGCTTACTAAAAGGAGATTAACCAAGGAGTAAAAGACAAATGCCAATGAGATCATGTAGACTTATGGAAAGTTATTCAATTTCTAATAAATTTGATTTCATTCATTTATTAATTTTGAGGATTTTATTTACTTTCTAGGGTCCCCCAGGACGTCCTGGCTTACCAGGAGCTGATGGCCTACCAGGTCCTCCTGGTACCATGCTGATGTTACCGGTATGTTCTTTCTTGTAGCTATAAAGAGGACTTAACATTTGTCATCTTGTTTCTGAAAAATATTGTTGGACCATATTACAGAGCGGTCCACTAAAAATCATCCTATGAGGTAGAAAATCAAGCAGCCTTTGGAAATTATGAGAAATTTTACTGAAAATAACATCTAGTAAATATTAATCTCTACTTTAGAATTAAGATTTCAGAATTTGATTACACTTTTGACAACAAAGCTTAGAGTTTTTTCTTAATATTCCCAATCGTGCTTTATCCTGGTTGTATGATTAATCTGTATTTCATGTGTTAACATAATATTAATATACTGTTTTTCACCATATACACAATAGTTGATATCTCTCTAGTGTCATTTATTGCTCAAAAGTTATTTGCTTTACCATGAGGTTCCTTTTAATGCTGCCCTACTTCTCTGGGGAAAATTATTTATTTATGTAAAGGCAATAAAATTGCAAGTAATAATTACGTATGAGAAACTGATGCTGCATTGTAAGCTAAAATTTAAAAGAAGCTTTAGAATTTTATGGAGGGATATAAGTAGGATCGGTTTTTAGTAAAGAAAAGGTAAACAAAATAAATATAGCTCAAGGAGTTCACTGTGTTCATAGTGATTCCAAAGTTTTACTCAACGAAATAGCAATGGCCCTGTGACCACCTCTGACTTGGTGCATTTGGAATTTTTACAAATGGATGGATAATATGGGTCCATATGTGCATGTGAAAAACATATGATAGAATTTTCAGAAAGGATGGAACTGAGCAGTGGGAAGAAGCCTCTAGTCCAGTGGTTCTCAACCTTCTGGCCCTTTAAATACAGTTCCTCATGTTGTGACCCAACCATAAAATTATTTTCGTTGCTACTTCATAACGTTAATGTTGCTACCGTTATGAATCGTAATGTAAATATCTGATATGCAAGATGGTCTTAGGCGACCCCTGTGAAAGGGTCGTTCCACCGCCAAAGGGGTCTCGACCCAGAGGTTGAGAACCGCTGCTCTAGCCTCTTAGAGGAGTGGTAGAACATGGTCTAGAGACCTTGCCTAACGGCAGAAGGAGACTTCCTAAGAAAATAAAGAAATCTCGGCATCGTGATTCATGATGGTGTGACCTTGGACTTGTGTGAAATCCCACTCTGTTAAGTGAGCACTTTTGTCTAGTGAGTAAGGCATCTACTTGGCAAAGGCTGATGCTGAGTTTCTTTATGTGGCCTTTGCTCAGTTTCGCTATGGCGGCGGCGATGGCTCCAAAGGACCAGTGGTCTCTGCTCAGGAAGCGCAGGCCCAGGCGATCCTGCAGCAGGCTCGGGTAAGAAGCATCAACGTGTATGCCCTCACCCTACTATGCTAGATTGTGCGCACGTGTGAGTGTGTGAGTGTGTGTGTGTGTGTGTGTGTGTGCATCGGGAGGGTGCCACTATTTTGAACAAAATACTGTTGAGTAGAATATTAAATATAGATGGGGAAATGCTAAGATTGTATCTTTTGTCCAGCAGGATTTTTTCCCCTTAGTTGAGTATTCAGTGACTGGCCCTTGCACTATTGCCATAGATAACTCTGGTGATAACACACACGTTTTTTAATTTGTTTTGAAGACACTGGTGGGTTTAGACCTAGTACTCTCTGTCTTTCACATCCACTTCTTCCTACAATGGCAATAATTCGATTTATTGCAATTAAATTATACATAAGTAAATCAAAGAAGGGATTGGGAAAGAGTTGAAAATCATATAACATTTTTATTCATAGTGTAGTTTTTTTAAAGACGAAAGGAAATAAAGGCCTAAATTGGTGCGGTAGTGGATACCCACCCGCTCAGCGATGTAAATCGCTATGGGATATCATTGTTTATCATCATAAATCTGAGCGTATAAAATATCTGAAAACGTAAGTTTAAATTCATTACCAATATTTGTTGACATATTTACCAGTCTGTTCACCTAGAAATATGCCATTCTGTGGTGACATCATGTATAAAGATAATGAAAAATTTAAATATTTGTTTACTAGACCTTACCATAAACAAATACAAAAATATTGAAAATAATTTGTCAATGATCCCTACAATTTATCTTGTAAATTGTATTACTTTGAACAAATTTAAGGTAATTATTTGAACGTAAATATTTTATGAGGCCACTGAATTCCTCATTTTATTAGTCCTTGCAACCTACTTGGAAATAGGTAGCAAGCGTTATAATTCCAATTTTTCAGATATTTAATCTCAAGGATTAAGAAGTGTATTGTCAAAAATCTCATGGTGAGTCAGTAGCGAAACTTTGGAGATCCTACCGTTTTCATCTTGTGCACTTTTCTAATACAATTTTACGTATTATTTCTATTACTGTATTGTTTTTGATATCTGTTTGGATAATCTAAGTATTCACCTTTGGAATCACTAATATTCAAAACTCGCACACCATACTAATTTAACATCTATCAGATATTTATTCTTTGTACTCTACTTGTTCCAGCTTTTCAAGTATGCTAATTTCACATTTCTAATTTTCAGTGTCAGTAATGCATGCCTATGATTTCACAGAATAAATGTGTTTTTCTGTATAACATTAAATTTGAGATTTGTCAAAAGAAGTGTATCGCCATACTCTTTTGATCAATTTTGCATTTTGTCACCTGGCTTTCATAGTCATAGTCCTTTCTAAAATAATGGCTAGAAAATGTTTACTTAGAGCACCTAAAAGTATTTTCAACGAGTACTGAACATATACATTTAAGAGAGGTCTATACATTATTCTAAAGTACACTTCTCAGAGTAGAAAACTATATCAGATATTAGATTTCTTATTCTAAGATATATTTTAACCTTTTTTATTGAATGAATCTTAGTAGTATGTGATACAAGATTGTGTACGCTCCAAAGGTTTAAAAAATGTCTGGTACTTATTTAGGTCATCTAGAAACTAGCGATTCTTCAGTAACCAGGCCTCTTCCTAGCATGGAGCTGTCATGCCTGTGTTGGTCATCTGTCACGTGAGGTTGCTTGTGCCAAAGAATATTGTGGTTGAACATGCGAGTCCAGTAGGACATTCCTAACGTTGATATATTTTATTTTGTAGATTGCGCTGAGGGGTCCCCCTGGCCCAATGGGTCTAACCGGAAGACCAGGTCCTGTGGTAGGTTCCCCAATAAGATGATGTGTGTTTAAATTCCTAAAATAGCAGTTCCAAGGGCAGCTTGGTCCACGCAGTGTTCATACCTCTGGCTGGTGAAACTAGGGTGTATATATACCAACTCATGCTTAATTTTCTTTCCATTTAAAAAATCTATTAGAATGGAGTCCTCAGTAAATTTTGATGAAAATGAATTTTTTTTTGTTTCAGTGAAAAGTTTTCAAATCAAGTAAATACCATGAAAAATATAGTCACATATTCGAATGCTAATTTTTCTACATATAAATATAATGTATTTGCATAATATTCAGAGTTACTAAAATTCAATTTTACATTAAATTCTTGAGACTTGATTTTCTGCTAAACAGAATTTTCCGTAATAAAAGAAAAAGTATTTGAGGCCAGTGAAAATTATTCCATCATATTAGGAGCAAACAGGAGACCTGGCTTACACTCGAGACTGCCTGCAGTATTCCACACAGTGATCCAGACACTGGAGAAATTATTTGTCTTTTAGAGACTCTTGGAAAATAAGTGTTTGATTTTCCTTACTAGCTTGCTAATATATTACAAATATTTTTAAAAGTATCTTCAAATCTTATGAAACTTACTAAGTAGTAAGCATTGTAGCAATCCACAAAATGCAGATTTTTTTCAAACCATATTGTTTTCTTTAGAAAAAAAGAACACTGTAGGATCGCAACCCAAGTTCTCCTTGATTTTAGAATTAATGGAATAAATAATTTCTACTTTAAATATTTGTTTTTCAATATAAAAAGTCATGTATACTCTGCTTGTATATGATTTTATATGCTTTCAAAATGCTTTATTGAACTAGGTATTTATAGAAATTATAGACCTGAAAATGAAAATCTTATCTTGGATTTACTTAGTGGACACATAGCAAAACTATTTTATTCAAGTTTAATCAAGTACACAATCTTCTGTTTAATCTCTTTTACTCTTATTAGGATGAGAATAAGAGATTTACTATTGTATTTTATTGAAGCGTCTGTTATGTAGTTTTACATGTACTTACAGTTCTCTTAATTCAGTCTTGAAATTCCATAACATTGTATATATTTTGAAGGGCTTTACGCTCAATCATATGAGCTCATGTGGAATATACGTGCTGACAATATGTCCCACAGAATGTAAATTATACATAGTTCTATGTGCATTATTAAGTGTTATCACGTATTTTTACTGTTCTGCTCTCACAGTATGCTAATTTCACATGGAAGATTCCATGCTACTTAACAAGGGAAGAAATAGTGTTAATATTTAATGGCTACTTAGTGATAACTTCAGTTTACCTGATGAAGGAACATCAGAAGCAAGTTAGTGCTTTACAGATTTGGGCGCAGAAGGGTTACCTGTATATTTCATTAACAATAAATGCTCTTGAACCCTGAACCTGAGACTCTGATGATACAGGTTCAGGGTCGGAAGCGGCAAACTATAATTTTAAAGAGTTCACCGGCTTGATTCCTATAGTCAAGAATGTTTGGGAAACACTGACATGTATTACTTTAAAAATATTAGTCTAGGACCTCTAACACTGTCTTTTCCAAAAGAATTTTCCTACTTATCATCCAGACAAACACAAGCCTAGTGGATTTGTAGCGGGTAAGGGCGGTGGGGAGCAGAACCAGTAAAAGCAGAGAAAATTGGCACCTTCTGTATCACCAAACAGTCATTAAGGGTCACATCACGTGGGCAGAAAGATATAACATTGATGACCGTGTGCACATTCTCAGTGTTACATCCACGATGAATGAATTTTACTACTTAAGTCTTTGTTATGGGAAGTATCAGATTCCTTAAATATTAAAGGTAAGTATTGAGAGAGAGAAAAGTCACGTTGCTTCTTTTTACCATTTTCTCTATTATCCTTCGCTCCAAAACATCCAATTATTACACTTTCAAATATCTGTTAAAACTAGAGTCCAAAAAATTTTATACATTAAGAATTTAAAAAGAAATAGAGACTACATCAACATTTTAAGACAAATATGTACATTCTTCCAATGAAAAATGTCTTCATTCAATTGTTTTCTTCCCAACAGACAAATGGGGGCTTAGCTTATAAAATATACAGGAAACATAGAAAATGTCTTTTTCCCCCTGTCCTGTTACTCTCAATTATTGCATGACAATTTTTAGAATAAGTGTTTGGGCAAAGTAATTATAATCTGTTGAGTAGGTAGTGCTTATATACAGAGGACATAATGCAGCAAATTAATTAAAATAAATCGAGTGCCCGAGCATTCAATTCAGTGATTAATAATCAGATTTAATGTAGAGCCCAGTTTTTCTCTGGAAGACATCTGGTTGTAGGAATTCTTAATTAGAAGTTTGAAAGTCATCATTCTTGTCACTTTCAAGGTTAGAATATTCCTGTTTCTGACTTGCTGTCTTTCTCAGGAGTCCTATGAGTAGTTATTTCACGTTGGAGCCACCAGGAGGCGCTAGAGAGCTGACACTTTCAGACAGCAGCATTTTAATTTTTCCTACTTTGATTCAATGCACTATTAATGGAATATGAATTTGATTTAAATGAACCCTTCACTTCTTAGACACACAAAGTATATTTGTATGGCATGAAGAAACTATTACCACCAGGTTCAGTTGTAATGTTCTAAACCTTTCTAGGGGGATGACCAGCTAGTCTTTATTGCTTATTTTATTTGTTATTGATGTGACCTTGACACACCAGGATTGAAGCAAAACCACAGAGCATGCTGCAGCTTCACCCAAAAGTGGTGGTTTTACTTTGCCCTTTCTTTTTTTTTTTAATATATTTTTATCAAATTCAGAGAAGAAGGAAGAGATAGAAACATCAATGATGAGAGAGAATCATTGATTGACTGCTTCCTGCACACCCCACACTGGGGATTGATCGAGCCCACAACTGGGGCACGTGCTGAGAATCGAACCATGACCTCCTGGTTCATAGGTCGATGCTCAGCCACTGAGCCACGGCGGCCGGGCTACTTTACCGTTTCTTGACGGCCCAGTGGGTCATTAGCGAGAGGCCCAGTGAGTGCTTTTAAAAGGAGTACCTAGTATTTATGTCAAAAACCCACAGGACCTTTATAAAATGCTTTTCTATTTTTGCAGTTAACGTGCCAGGCTTTTGTTGCACTTTGTGCATTCTGTACATGTTGGTAAGGTGTTTGTCATAAGGACTTCTTCTCGGAGGAAAAGCACAGACCAATCTGAGAATAGGCATTGGCCTTATTCCGGGACAATTGCGGTGGTAGCAGTAGCCTCTGTTCTTGACGCGCTGTTGCCGTAGAATGCAGTGTCTGATAAACGTCTCAGGGTAAAAGCAAGAGCCGCCCGCCCCGTCCTTGCTGCCTGAGCACGCTCAGCACACCCGATGCAGTGAGCGTGGTGCCCGTAGGGCGCATGTAAGTGCGATGATAAGTGACGCCTGTGTGTCATCGTCAGTGCTCCGAAGGTGCACACATTAAGGACAATTTCCCTGTGATTTCACGAAATTGGCTTCTGTGTAGTTATCCCTAAAATAGGCTTTTCAGTGGAGCTCACCCTGGAATACAGTCTGAGAGGAGATGCATTTCAAAGGACTTGGAAATGTTATCCTATTAATACAATCACACTAATTGGATAAAGTACATTTTGAGTAATGTTTCGTCATCTCAGGTGACAATGGTGGGAGAAGAGTGGTAGGGAATTGCCCCATTAAATGACTGCGTCCTCACTTTTCTCTCCAGGGGGGGCCTGGTTCATCGGGTGCCAAAGGGGAGAGTGGTGACCCAGGTCCTCAGGTAAGGACAATTTATGTCACTTCTTTCATTTTTGCCTTTTGTTGTTGTTGTCAAGTAGGATAATGGGAGTGTCTGCCACTTGTTTTATGAGGAAAGAAATGACTGACACTACCTTGAAGCTCACATCATCTCATTTCCCTGAGAAATCCTTAGTGGCCAGTTGACTGCCAATGACTTGATTAATTTGAGCAAATAAGAGATGCACATTCAAATGATCATATTCATTGAAAACTAACAAGATTTGTCCTGCTGTTAATTGCCCCTTGCCTGCCAGCTGGGTACAGACAGGGTAGGGTGCTCTCTCTGCAATGATTTTTTAAAAGCTGCATTCTCTTAACCTCTAAGTATTAGACACCCTTAACTTTATACTTTTTATCATCAGTATTTAACCGTGATCATAAAATTATTTGTCATTTCAAATGTGCTACATTTTCTACCAGATGATATGCATACTGTTTAAATTAACTTTAATTATTTATAGTTAGTTACATATAAAAGCCTATGTAATATTTATACTGGAACTGCATTTGATCTATGATTCGTTGTGTAATTTTATTTTAAAAAACGTGTATCGATCTCCACGGGAGACTTCATATGCAGATACAACATTGCATTGTCCTGATTCAGGAGAGAAACACACTGAGCATCTTCAGCCTTCACGCTGCCTGGCATGGCTTGGGGCCAGTCAGGCATTTGCATCAGGGATCGCCAGGCGTCCGCCGGCATTCTCCGGGTGATTGGAAAAACCTGTGCTAGGCACGGCGCTGAGTTGGAAGAAGATAAAGGAGAAAAAGACAGATTTAGTCCAAAACTGCAACAGTTAACTCAATGGGAGAGTCAACTGTGAAAAATAGGCAATTATAACCCAGTGTGATAAATGAAATAAAAGACTGCCTAAGAGAGGAACTGCCAGAAATGAAGGGAAAGGTGTTAGAAACAAAAGAGGAATGAGATGGATGGGTTAGGGATGTTTTAAGTCCAGTGAAATACAAAACCTTCAGGTTTTGAGAAAAAAAAAGAATAAGGATTTTTAAAAAGTTTAAAATATTACTGTGTTCCTTTTGTTTAAATGAAGGTGCATGCTTCTATAAACTTAATAAAATAATATGACTCTTTTCTGCAAGAAGTCATTTAGAAAAATTGATTCACTTGTCTTTTAGTTTATCTGGACTTTTGCATAAGAACTGATTTTCTTGTGTTAAACCGATTAAGACATAAAATAAAGAGAAATAAGAAAATGATTAAGGTAAAGTTAATTGGGTATAAACTCCTAAAACCATGTCTGTCAATGTGATTGAGTTTATTGGTCAGGAATTTTAGAAAATGAATTAATTGCGATGTTTTGGCACAGGGTCCTCGTGGTGTCCAAGGGCCGCCTGGTCCGACGGGGAAACCTGGCAAAAGGGTAAGGCTGGCGTCCGTGTGTATTTTGAGGGACGCTGAAGTCATCGGCTCTTCTGTCGTACTTTCCTCTGTGCTCGTCGGAAAGTACTGGCTTTTGGTTAATCATGTTCTTGGCATTATCAGGGTCGTCCCGGTGCTGATGGAGGAAGAGGAATGCCAGGAGAACCTGGGTCAAAGGTCAGGAGCTCAGCTGTTTCTATATTCAGATCCTGTATGTCAGTGCAGCCCTCAAAATTTTGTGTTTTAAAATATCTTTCTTGATATAAAAGATTATGTCACAGTGAAATTATCCCACAGAATGAAACTGAAAATGTGATGATGATGATGATGGTAGTGGTGGTGGTGATTGTGATGGTGATGATAGTGATGATGAAGATTGTAGTGCTGATGATGGTGATGATGATGATGATGATGAAGGTGATGATGATAATATTGATGATGATGATTTTATAGGGGGATCGAGGATTTGATGGACTTCCAGGTCTGCCAGGTGACAAAGGTCACAGGGTAAGATATACCATTCTGTTACTTTTTATATAGAGATAATACAAGAATATTAGGAAATACTTTAGAAATGATAAACTCTAGGAAATTAGAAGAAAATTTAATATTTATAAATCCAGTTAGTAAGTCACGACACCTACTTGATACTTAAAGAAAGATAGGTAGAATTACACATGCAGTATTAATATAAGTTCTTTGTTTTTAGATTTTAAAATACTCATTTTATATAAACATAAGTTGAGACAGAATTTTTATTTACATGTATGTAGAAAATATAATTATAGAAGAACAATAATTTAGGGATTTAATTTTACCTTCCATTTTTCTTATAATTGCCTTAATTTTTCCTTTAGCCTTACATTTTCCACTTGTAGAAATATACTCAAAAGAAGACATTTGTAGGCAATCTGTTATTAGTATAACAATATACTGGACACTTTTATTATACTAAATGAGAGGCTTCTGGCAGACAGAGACACCACAGCTGTTTCTTTGCTATAATATAACCTTGCAATCCAATGCAGGAGCTTATCATTGGGTAGGGCTAAATAAACACCATTGTGAACAGAAATCCAGGAGGTATTTTTAGTGGGATATTAGCAATCAGTCTCTCTCTCAAAAAAAAAAAAGATCAGTTTTGGATCTTTACATTTTTCTTTTCTAGAAGTTAAGAATGAAGGTAGCATAACCTTTAGGTAAATTGGAGAATATATTTTAAAAAGAAAGAAGGAAATAAAGAAAGAAAAGAAAAGGAAGAAAGGAAGGTTGTCTAGCAAGATAATGTATGCATACCACATGTCAAGAGAAATACATAGTTTTGCTTTAAAAAAAAATCCCAAATTCCTTTAGTATTCTAGAGTTGTGCTGATTTAATATGAATTATTTTAGAAGCAGAAAAATTTTAAATGAAATTAAAATCACCAAAGTGTATCCATGTTTGAAATAATTTTCAGCAAAATAATATTTTAACGGTTTACCTTATAATAATTCCACGTCTGGAAATGATGTTGAGTGTTTAATTTAAACCTTTTCATTTTAAAAACCAAGGGACTCTTTCCCTAGCATACTAAAGCGGCACCAGTTCATGTGAAGGGATGGTTTGCCTGCGAGGTGCTCTGAGGGGGGCACTGAAGCGAAGGCCCCCTGCCGAAGGCTCTGTTCGTTGGTAGGAGAGCTGCAGAACAGACCTCTAAGCCGGCTGCTTGATTTCATATTCGAATTGCATTTGTGTTGATTTACTAGGGTGAACGCGGTCCCCAAGCCTCCCAGCCCTCCTGCGAAGACGAATGAGGGTACATGCAACTTTATTTTTTATGGAAATGTTTACAATTAGACATAAGAGAACAGATCACGTAGAAACGACACATTGTCTAATGGTGCTTCCCTCCCACTCATTCTGCAACGACAGGGGGAAGACGGAGAAATCGGACCTCGGGGTCTCCCAGGGGAAGCTGTAAGCAACTTGCGTTCTTTGTAAATTACACCCCCGTTTTGGAGGGATAGTGAGTGGGGCTGCCCCCCGTAAGGTCAATGACTAAGGCTGGTGACTATTAATTACCTAATTAACCAGGTGATTATTATGTAAAATAATTAAAGGATACCTTGTGCTTTTCTGTTATCAGTTCTCAGACACTGGAGAGACAAGACATGTAAAATATAACATCTTGTCAGACAAAAACCCTTATCTGGTTTTGGTTGCTGTTTCATTTTTTTTTTTTAATATCAGTAATAGCTCTGGAATCTATTTGGGCATTTAGGATAAATGAAGCTTACTACCAGAAAAACACTACAACATGAAGTGCTCAGTATGCCAGATAAAAGAATGCTAGAGTCTAGTTTCTTCCACTGAATTTTACGAGTGAAAGAACTGAATACGGAAGCTTTACCCAACGCTAGTTCATCAAAGAACCAGACTGGAGGCAGGCCTACGCCCATGAAGGGACATGTCTGTGTAAATCTAAAACGATAATATGACTCTTTCTGTGCAAGGAGCCATTTAGGGGAAAAAATGATTCTCGTTTCCTGCTTTATCTGGACTTTTACATAGAAATGATTGGCCACTTATAGAGCCTATTGGCTCAAAGGCAGGAGAGCTGAGAGAATATGAGAAACAGGGAGCTATTGTGTTGACTTTTCAAAGGGAGGAAACCCCAACAGATGGAGGAGGGGGAGGGAAGAGGAGGAAAGTTAAGATTAAACACAAATAATTTTTAAAACATCTCAGGGAAATGGCTTCTATCATCTGTGTACATAGTTACCGGGAGCTTCTTTCCCTCCGGGGATATTCTCTCAAGATGGACTTAACCCCAAAGTAAAACAGATGAGAACTGGGACCCGTCTCCGTGTGGAGCAGAAACATGAGGTTTAATCCGATTCTGTGCTGCCATTGCAGTCAGAAGGGACCCGGCAGTGACATACTTAAAGCATTAAGCTATTTCTTATTTAAAAAATATCCCAAGTGGTTCCTACGGAAATTTACAGAAACAAAGATACGCGGTTTCTGTAGCAAAGACTCGCTGCCATCCACTCTGGCTTCCGAGTCAGCATCAGCACTGACCATGGGTCACGGAAAATGGGCTTAAATGCCACTTTCTGTGAGTTGAGCGACGACATACAGTCTCTTTACTCTGAGCATGACATTCAGGTGTCTTCTGAGGCGGGGCCTGTTGGGAGCGCATTTCTTAGGGGGACGAGCCTTTCCTTTGTTTGTCTGTTTCCTTCCAGGGCCCGCGGGGCTTGCTGGGGCCACGGGGCACGCCAGGACCTGTGGGGCAGCCTGTGAGTATGGCCGCCGCGGTGGGGCCGCCGTGGTGGGGCTGCCGTGGTGGGGCTGCCTTGTTGGGGCTGCCTTGGTGGGGCTGCCGTGGTGGGGCTGCCAGGCCAAGCTTGTGGGGTGTGACACGGGGAGGCCGGACAGCCTTGGCGGGACAGCTCCCACTGGAACCACCGGCCCAGGGCTAGTACTAGAGCTTCCCTGTTTGCGGTGTAACCTCAAACCCTTAAATATGAGCAATAACGGCGTTGATGTTCCCAGACCCAGCCACGCTGCTTTGTCAGTGTCAGGCAGCTCTTCCTTGTGGTTTATCTCCTGGTGATGTTTCCTATCAGGTTTCTTAGGCGCACAGTGGGGGCTGCTGTTTGGGTTTTCCCCTCTGGGAACAGATGCCCGAAGCACAGGTCTCCCCTTTCTTTCCTCATCCCCATTCCGTCCTGAACTGATCTGAGCCCCCGGGGCTAAGGGTGTGGTGGCCATGAGGTGGTCAGTCCCTTTTGATGTGCGGGTGGCATCTAAGCTGATGAACATCACACACATTTTTGTTCTTTCATTGAAGGGCATCGCAGGTATC
>NW_005871365.1:1150495-1151366 GCF_000147115.1 Myotis lucifugus
CCCTTAAAAAAAGAAAAAAAGCGGAGGGGAGGAGGTGGGGCGACTGGGGGGAAAGGGTGAAGGGAGTCAGAGGGGCAGGAGGGCAGCTACAGGACAGTCACAGGGGGGTCAGGTGCAGCCCAGGGGACACCATGGACACACGATAGACGATGCTTGCGGCCAGGGGGGCACCTGAATAGCGGGGGGCACTCCGTAAAGTGTGTGATTGTCTGACCACTGCGCTGCCCACCTGGGCTGAAGCAAGGTCATACTCAGTGTCGACAGTGACTGGAAAAAGTAAGTTAAAAGCAGAAATGTGCAGCAAATGTGCCGAGGCCTCTTTCTTGCAAGAGGAACGCGAGTCATTGGTGCTCGGGGGATGCCCGCAAGTCAGCCACACCTGCAGGAGCCCGGTGCCCACAGAGTAGCTCAGAGCGTTCCGGAACTTTCCGGGGAATGCAGGGGACAGATGCAGATGCTGCTACCTCCCTTCCTGTGAAACAGAGGGCTGACCACTTACTGTTCTACCCCGTGTGCTCTTGCGACGTGACCCTGACGCTCGGAATGCGTTCTCTCCACACAGGGTCTCCCGGGCCCGCAAGGTCCCATCGGCCCTCCCGGGGAAAAAGTGAGTCTGTGGGTCCAGTGATGTCTGGCGGGCGGTTTGGGCGTCCCCTTAGGCGGGGGTTATTGATAAGATATCTCGGGGCTCAGCCATAAGGCATTGATCTGGGGCTTAACCACGAGGGTGCATGTGTCCCCGAACTGAAAGTAGGAAATTTCTCAGGGTTTCCATTTGGATAGTTTCCAAATGTGACATGCTCAGCTGTATTAATTTCAGAACGGCACTGGTGTGCACCAGTGTTATCTCTCTCTCTCTCTGATTCTCCTT
>NW_005871365.1:1151737-1158406 GCF_000147115.1 Myotis lucifugus
GAGGTTGGGGGTCAGGCATTCAGACATGTGAAGGATAAGGTTGGCTTCACAGGCATAGGATTTCCCAAGGAAAGTACTTCCTTGACTCAAAATAACAAGGTTAGATAGTGCGCTTAGGTGGTGCAATTTCTGGATGACTGTTAGTTCAAAGGACTGGGGTGCAGGAGTTTATGTTCGATTTGTTGTCCCACTCATTGATGCACTCATTGGTTGATTCTTATATGTGCCCTGACCAGGGATGGAACCCACAACCATAGTGTATGGGGACAACACTCTAACCAACTCAGCTACCCGCCAGGGCTAGTACAAGAGTTCGAATATGTGTAGTGTTCCTTTAAATATGTAGCAACAACAAAGCATTCGTGCAGTAATGCCCACAGGGTCCTTGCCATACATAGAAGTATTACACCTGTAATAATTAATGGAATAGTCTGCACTAGACCTCTACATTTTGTTCTTAAGAAATAAGACCATTGTCTTGATAGCAAAAGATAATTTCAGTAACAGTCAAAATACTTTCATTGAAAATACAGTGTTTTATAATAGTTCTTACATAATGTTCAATTACTCAGCTAAAAGTGACAGGGGATTGAAAGTTTTAAATGAGATGTCATTAACCTTAGTTATAAAATCAGATTGTTCAAGTTGAAGGTTATCTTTCATCTTTTGTTGTTGGGTAGAGATTTAAGTCAGGTCTTGTAAAACTCTTCACTATCAGTCTATCAAGCATGTCAAATTCGAGGGCCTCGGGCTACATGCCTCATTTATTTGGCCTGTGTTAGCCTTTGAGTTTGACATGCTTGGTCTACATGAATACCATGGCTTTCCTAAACACTGAGAATGGAAACACCTCAGCTATGTCCACCACCCAGCATTCCTGCTATATCCTTGTTCTTTTTTAAAAAAAAAATACCTTTTTATTGATTTCAGAGAGGAAGGGAGAGGGAGAGAGAGATGGAAACATCAATGATGAGACAGAATCATTGACCAGCTGCCTCCTGTGAGTCAATAAAGATAAATTTTAAAAAAATTTAAAAATTAAATAGACACATTGAGGATCAGTAAGCAGGCCCGAAATTAGCATGTTTCTTTTTACATCTGCTGAGTTAGGTTTTCATTATCTCTTCGTACCATTTTATACATCATATGTTCAAAAGTATTTATGTGTGTGTGGCTTATGTATAAAAACCAGTGACTCAAGAATTTTATCAGTAGTAGGTTCCTATGTACAAAGTCAGCCTTTTCCTCATTTTCACTTTTGAAACTAACACTTTCTCTTTCTGTTTGGTTAGGGACCTCAAGGCAAACCTGGGCTCGCGGGCCTCCCGGGTGCTGACGGGCCTCCTGTGAGTAACAGTTCCCTGCTCCCCACCCCTCTGTTATCTTCACAGACAGCTTCCCGTGTGCCTGACGGGGTTCATGAGTTCAGGAATACAAGCAATCTGAGGCAGAAATTAAACGTGGAGCTCCAATACCCTTCACCGTGTCACTTCCCCATGGCAGATCTCTTCACTGGTTTGCCGTGGTCTTTGGAGAACCTGGTGCTCCAGCTCAGAGTCTCACACGGCTCACCACGCCCTTTCTGCCCCGGGCTCTGAGCCTTGCCACTGTCACCTTTCTTCACGGGGTCCGTTCCTTTCCACAGAAAGCACCTGCATCCTCTCTACCTTTTCATGGGAGTCCGGGTGGGCTTCCTCACCAGTCCTTAATTTCCTCAGCTCCAGGGAGTCCCTCCTTTTCTCAAAAAAAATTGCAATGTTTATTGCATAGCAATCAGTAATGGAATTCTTAAGAATTTGTTATTGATGCTTCTTTTTTCCTCTTCAAACCTCTTTTTTTAAATTAAATGTATTGGGTGACATTGGTTAGTAGGGTCGTATAGGCTCAGGTGTGGGTCTCTATGACACAGGGCCTGTACATTGCCCCGTGTGCCCCCCACCCAAGGTCAGATGTTCTTCCGTCTCCGTATATTACAGCTTCTCACTCAGAGCTACGGTACATTTTTCATTCCGCCTCTACTTGTGTTTATTGATTATAATGGTGATGGAGCTGCATGTTTTTATTTATTAATTTTCAATAACTTGATTATTGACACTATTAGTATTATTGATGATCTTGCTGCATTTTCAAGCTCCCACCCACATGCCTTAGTTCCCCTTTGACGATGCATGTCTGATTAATTGATCAATATGCAAAATAGAAGTCAGATTGAAATCTGACTAATTACGTAAGACGAATTGACACTGAGGTTGAATTATTGATGAATAATAATATGTATCATCTTATGTGTTTTTCCCAAGCTCTCTCAAATATATTGTGTAGCTGAAAAAACTTGCATCTATGCAAATGCCACAGTTTTCAATGTTATTTAAGGCCGTGCACATGGATGCAAAATGTTCCATTTGTTTTGAAACATAATAAGTAATATCTCAATATTTTGAAAATAAAATGTAATAGTATCGTGTACTGCCTTTCCTTCTGCGTCTTACCAGTATATCTTTTTGCTGAATAGGGTCACCCTGGGAAGGAAGGCCAGTCTGGAGATAAGGGTGCTCTGGTACGTTACACAGCCTCCTGGAAACGCCCTCCCCTCTCCTCCGGAGAACATGCCTGCGCTCGTCATCTCGGCGAAGCATATGTGATGCATATGTGATGCATGATTGCTTAGGGACATGACGGTTAGAAAATAAGGACCAGAGACTAATTCATCTCCACCTGTAGACATGTCTTCATTTCCAAAAGAATGTTTGCTACCATTTAAATATGGCATGTTCCTACAATTGTTTTTGTTTAGGATATAATAAACAGATACATATTAGGTAACTTTTAGTGTTGTATTAGCCCGTTTGTTAGAATGCATTTTCTGTTTTTTAAAATTGTTCTCATGGTCAGAAATAAATCCGCATTCTGCATATGTAGTAAATGTGGAGTAAATGACCATGAATTATGATAGTGAACTTGGACCAGAATGACGGAATATCGTTAGACTGTTTATGTCACTCAAACTTCATCGTCACTTACTACTTTCTGGCTACTCTTAAAGAAGCAGAGATGGACTGTAAGAGCAACAATTATCAAAATATCTAAATAAAACTTACTCAGTGTTAATACTATTTTGGGTTATAGTAGCAAGGGCAGGATCATTCTTATTTAGAGTTGTTAGTTTTGGATTCTTATTAAAATACTCAGCATTCCTGCAGAAATTGTATATTATATATAACATATTGTTTCCTTTATGTAGACTGGTGCCATGAAACCAGCTATGGAAAAGACATCATTTTGATCATATTCTTAATGATATGAACGCTACACATTTATACAGAGTTGTTGGTTAGAAATTATTGATCCTCTTGGTTAATCTGTAATTGTCTATTTTAGCCACTGAGGACATCAGATTTTTTTTTCAGGTTTAGAAAATTAGTTATTAATTATATAATTATTACATCACTTCACATACTCACAATATTTATCTTATTTTTAGCATGAATATATGACATGATACGTTTGGGATAAGTAGGGCTAGTCACATGGTTTATTTATCATTTCTGACTTTAGAAATAAACTACCCAAGAAATCTATGTCAGTGGTGGAAAAGAGCATATTCTTGTAGATTATCTGGTAAATTATAACATAAGCAGTGCTCGGGATGTTTCCTTATTTAATTTCCAATGGGTGTGTTTCAGGGTCCGCCTGGCCCACAGGGGCCTATTGGCTATCCCGGCCCCAGAGGAGTGAAGGTAAATGCTGTTTTTTCCCACATCACTTAATTTCAATGTAAAATAGTACAGTCATTTACTTTTTCTAATTTATTCCACAGGGAGCAGACGGTGTCAGAGGTCTCAAGGGCTCTAAAGGTGAAAAGGTAAATTATAATTTACTTATTGGTTTCAGTTACTATGTCCGTTATATCAAAAATGTAAATTCACTTAAGATATTCTGTTGGCCAAATAGTATATTGTGATTTCTTATGTCCCAGAAATGCAAATATAATTTTATACTTTGTATTCTGAAAACTTAAAAAATATATATTCTTATAACCTGGAGTGAGGACCAAATTACAGAACAGAAACAAGATATTTTATAACAGAATGAATCCTGCATCCCTGTTTTCCTTACATGTATTTAACTTTTCTAAATCATAAGATTGGCCTTTAGAAAATATATTTTCTGCAGGGATTGTTCAATATTTAATTATATGCATAACAGAGGAGCGTTTATTTCTCGACTAAAATCCCCCAAATTCGTACATTGAAACTCAGTGCAAAAGATGAAAGTGAAAAGCACTTGGGGGAAGAGAAAGGCTCCCTGTGTGATACTGTTTGCACAGCACAAGAATTAGTGAGAAGGAAATAAAGATTAAAACCAGGAGGAATGAAAGATTGAGTATTAAGGAGACGGAAATAAAGGTTAGAAGGAATTAAAGATGAAATATTAAAGAGAAGGAAATAAAGATTAAAACCAGGCAGAGGTGGAATAAAGAATGTGGAATCTTCTATTGAGCATTTATAGCTTAATTGTCTTTAGACAAAGAACTTAACATTGAAATTTTAAAAATATAAATGTTTAATATAAGTGTAGAGCTCCCCCCACCCCGAATCCTTCAATACTTATGCTGAAACTGAATGATACCACTCAGAGTCAGTATTGAGTTTTCTTACTACAATATTACATTTTTAAAAATATGGGGTTCCTTATCAAATGTTGGTAGATTTGGTGAGAAATTTATGGAATATCAATGTTGATTTCAACGTGACTTTTCATTCCCTTACTCATAATTTTATCAACAGTACTTTGAGTGGATTTGATACCACTAAGGAATAGATAACAGGAGATGGACTTATTATATCCATTATAATTTAGTTTTCTGAAAAAAAATAAAATAAAACAGGTAACTTACGGAGGCATTGTCAAGGTATGCAACTATAAGGAGTTCCCCAAAATGTATACACACACTTTGAATAATTATAAAGTAAGTGTTTATTAAAATACATTTCATTTTCAAATGGAGCTACTAGCTGTTAAATATATATTTTAAAAATGATAGATGATGCGTTATCTGTGAGAAGTCTACTCAGGAAAAAAATAAAGGTATATTGCTTATATGCAGGAAGATAATTTGAGATTATTGTATGGTCTGAGAAGAAACAAATAGACCTATAGGAAAAGGATTACTATTGTAAACTTGGAGTTGAAAGTTCTGAGTTCTGATTCTAGTTGTATTAACCAAACATGTCAACTTAGATTGGTCACTTTCCCTTATTCTAAATCTGTAAAATGAGACTGAATACTGTCCAAACCAATCTCTAAGGCACTTTTTTTTGCTATCTCTTATTCATACCATATATTAATTTAGTTGTGTATTACCTAGATTTATATAAACTTTGAAGAAAACTTTTTTATAATGAGAATTCTTAGTTTAGAACTTTGTGAAGAACCATTAAATCCTAATGAATCCTAATGTATATTAATTACTTTTTTCTGAGTATGTATTATAATCAACCATGTCTCTCATAAGAGATAAAAAGGAAGTCGAAACTATTTTCCTTTTACGTACAACAACATTCATTGTTAACCAAAGGTCAAGAGGCAAGAATTAAAAACCGCTATTGTTTAGACTCAGCTTTTTTCCCCGGGGGCTGGGTGAATTCCTCCTTTACACGTTGTCTAAAACTCTGGGGGTTTTTGTGTTTAAGATTAATTCAGACCTGACCATTTTAGGACTGGAAATCTCAGAATTTGACAGTGCCCGTTGTTTTAAGAAAGCCGTTTATTGTATGGGTACCCAGGAATTCCAGTCATCTCATTTGCTTCTCTACTTGTGAACGTAGGGAAAGCACAGGTGAGACGAACAGCGTCCAGGTCACTGTGTTCTCTCTTAAAAACACACAACGAAACCCACACCAGCCCTGCCCGGATGGAACCGCAGCCTGGCCCCTGATGGGGAGCCCGGAGGCAGCCTTTCTCCAGGAAACTCGGCCCCTGGGTGGCTCCCTGGCTCCCGGGGGAAAGCTGATGGAGACAGTGGTCAGTGGGAGGTCACGTGGTCGTTCCCAGCGGTGAAGTGCCTGCTTGCCCAGTGGCCTGGGGGTCAGGGAGAGCCCTAATTCCACAGGTGATTCTCTGGCCGGGACGTTGGGAACAGCAGCTTCTGTCTTAAAGGAAACGTTTGCACCATCGGAACTCTTAGCTTTGGGCAGATGCCAGATTGGATCCCTTTCCCAGGTTCAGGTCTCTTGGACCAGCATGACCTGCTATTTCCGGGGCCTTAGCAGAGCTCTCCAAGCCCACGCCGAGGCAGGGCGACCTGCACATGTTCGTTTGGAAAAGGCTTGTTGAATCTCCTGATGACCGAGGGTCAGGAATGTAGTGGGCACTGGAGCTTCAGAGGTTAACGGGGCACGAGGCTTTCACCATTTAGTGGGACGAGCGAGACCTGTGAGCCGCGGAGAGCGGGATGGAGGGGGCGGCAATTATACCAGTTCAGGCAGAGAGGTGAGTTCTGGGGGGCGATGGCGAGGTCCTGGAACACGCATGGCAGCCTCGGGCACTGAGTGTGACATGATTGTGTAGAGACATGGTTTCCGCGTGGGTTTCTGTATTTGGAAACTAAGGTGGGGCGCCTGGGGACTTGAAGGAAGGGCGTGTGTCGAGCAGTAGGACAGAGGTTGG
>NW_005871365.1:1158506-1249787 GCF_000147115.1 Myotis lucifugus
CTTTTTTATAACTTTGCTGTGGCTTTCCAGAACTCATGAGAAGCACCTGGCAACTCTATCTTGCCAAACCTGAGGCTGCTGGCTTCTCTCAGGGAGTAAAAATGCTTTTCCCCCTCCCCCCTCCCCTCTCCCTCTCTGCATTCTCTCCTTAGGGAGGCTTTTAACCATTTGCTCAGTGGCCTTGGCTGGAAGGTAATGGCTGGTTAGCTACAAGCTGGCTGCACATTCCCCAGGCTGTTTGGCCTTGTTTGAACTTTCCCGTCTCAGTTTCCCTGTTCCTCCTGCCCTGGGATCCTGTAACAAAACCACCACCACCACCACCACCATCATCTTCACCACCACCACCACCACCACCATCATCATCATCTTCACCATCATCATCATCATCATCATCATCTTCACCCGCACATCTTTTCTCCAAACAACCATTTTACTCCATCTGTACCAAAATTAGCCCAAATATTCTACCTTCGTTTTATTGGTAAAATAAAAACGTCAAAATACTCCATAGTACTCTGAAAGGAGTAATTGCTCAATTAATGTTTTAAATATATGAATAATGATTCGTTCAGAATTTAATCTTTTTCCTGAAATTAGGAGAGGATTAGGTTGTGATGCTTCTTAAAAGTTTGCAGTTCACTAAAGAATGGTAGGACATATTTTTATAGCCAAAATTTCTCCCGTCTTGGCTAAAGGGTGCCCGCATTTCAGCAACACTGGCCTGTGCAGATGATGCGTCAGTGAGCAATCTGTGTTTACAGATAAAGGGGAATATTGATTTGCTTACTCTCCACCTGAAAAGAGGCGATTAGAGAACAAGTTGAGCTGGAAAGCATTTGTCTAAAGCTCGTGCTACAAAATGCACGATACGGAATTATTCAGTATAAATTAGAAATGGAGGGTAAAGACATTGTTTTTGATAATCCATAGTTTTTAAATGATAATTATATAAATATTTACTTTTTCTTCAAGTAGCACAGAATACATGTTGTCATAGAGAATGGTTATATCCTCCATTAGATAGAGAAAATTTAATGGACACATTTGTAAAATATTTCCAAAATTTAAAAATTATTTTATGTATTTTATTATCTTAGAAAATTATTTGATGATTTTATTAATTATGGGAAAATGGAAGGATACTGGGCATAGGGTTAGAATAGGGAGGAGGAAGTTTTACAACTAGGATGCACATTTCTCAGAAGAATTTTCCCTAATTATCAGTATTTACATTGTACTTAGCCATATTTTATATTCAAACACCTGTTTTATTACTTGTATTTTAGGGTGAAGATGGTTTCCCAGGATTCAAAGGTGACATGGGTCTTAAAGGTGACAGAGTAAGTGAAAAGAAAATTTCCACTAGTACATACAATTATGTGCATGAGTGTGTGAGTGTCTGTCTGTGTGTGTGTGAGTGTGTGCATACTCTTTTATTTAAATATTGGAAGTGCCAGCACAGGATAAATAAAAATGTTTGTATTACACAAGATATTACTCACTTGGTTTTTATATAAAAGTTAGGTGTTTTAATCTTTGTGAAGATAATATAATCAATTGTCTTTTGGGTGTTCTATTAAATTTCCATATTTATAGACATTTTAAAAAATCGATGATAAAATTGCTTGAAAGAAGTAACATAATGGATTTCTTCTCAATTTAGTTGTATGTAGTGAGCTATGCTGCCTGGAACCTATATACCTGCAACTTGTATGAATTTGTATTATATGGTGGTTTTGAATTTTTGACTAAAAAAAAAGCCTTTTTTCTGGTAATGAGTGTCTAGAAAACAAACAAAAATGTGAGTCGCCTGAAGTAAATTAACATTTTATTGGGAAGATTTATTTAATAACTAACATAATAGTAGCTAATCAATCTGAAAAAGAAGCAAACTGTAGAACATTTGGTTCCCTAAAGTTCATATAAAGCCTGTTCCCAGGATGGTGGCTACACCTTTCATATCCTAGTACCTAGTGCAGATGAAAACCACGTCTAAGATGGAGAACTTCTTAAAATATTCCACACAGTGATTTCCAAAGTTGCTATTGTCAGAGAGGAACAAGTATTTTTTTCTACTATCCTGCTAGGTTCTCTGGCTGGAGCCCTTTAAAATCAGACTGACAGTAGAGGGATTAGCAAGAGAAAATAAGAAGTTTGCTAGCTGGTGCATCATGTTTACACCTGGGAGCACTCAGTGATGACTAGTAGTAGCTCAAAGGGGTGGTTGGAACTTTGGCTTAGATAGCATTTAGAAAAGGAACAATACATTTTTAGAGACGTGAGGAGACACAGGAAGAGGACGTTGAGTTCCTGGGACTGCAGATAGTTGGAAGCACATAAAAGGGACACGAACGGCTCTTTAGTAAAATGTGTTGTAGAAACCCCTCCTGTCTGCTTCTGGCTCCAGGTCATAAAGGACTCATTGTCTCCAGTGATTGCCTCCTGTCCTTTCTGGTTGTAAGGGGAGGAAGGACGCCTTTGCAAATTTAAGGCTTTATTTTAGGCAATTAAGGAGCAGGCAGAGAATTTTTTAAAAAATGAAACTTATTAGGGGAAAACTGGTTAAAACATCATATAGGTTTCAAGTGTACCGTTGTATGGCATACCATCTTTTATTGCATATATCAGCTTCTCAATTGCCTTTAGGTCAAAATAATTGTGATGACAAAGTGGCATAATGGGGCTGGCATCTCCTGCCACCCTATTATTATCTAATCTTGATTCTTATTTCTCTCTCTCTTTCATTCTGCAACACAGATGCATTAAAATTAATTTAATATGATGCATAGTAGCATGGGCTACTGTAGGTTGTCCAGTGTCAAACTATATCAGTTGTTTGTTAATTAACATCCAACACGTTCAAGCCTCGTTGTCATAGATAAAACATGAGCAAACAGGCCAGGAGGTGAAGAACATGACGTTCTGATAGGCGATAATCTCAGCCATTCAATCTCCAATCTATTTTAAGTTTCAAAAATGCTGTTACTCTGCGTTTCAGGGAGAAGTTGGTCAATTAGGTCCGAGAGGAGAAGATGGCCCTGAAGGCCCCAAAGGCCGAGCAGGTCCCACTGGGGACCCCGGTCCTTCCGGTCAAGCAGGAGAGAAGGTCAGTGAGCAACTCTCCGTCCACAGATGCCCTTGAAGAAAATGCTCCGTGTCACTGACAAGTGCTTTTAATGATCCATGTGGGGAATCTAGAGGATCCTGTTAAATTCAAGCACATCCATACATAGTTGTGAGCCGCTTAGCGACAGGAACGCGTTGCTAGGTGATTTTATTCTCTGCAAACATCGCCGAGAGCCCTCAGGGCTTGTCTGCCTATTGTCCATCTGTGCAGGGCTGACCTGAAGTCAGACCACTCTTTAGTTCAGTCTATAATGGAAAGGTCAGAACTATAATCCTAATTTTTTACCTGGATTCATCTAGTAAAATACCCCATTCATTAAGTACTGCTCATCTTTTAACGTAGGACGTAGTAACTTGGACTTGTTTTTATTTTGTCTAAATGTACATATGAAAGACTGATACTATGTGCGTCTAATGTTTAAGATTTTGGCACATATTTTATAAAGTGCCCTTTCATAAGATCTTAAGAAAAATGAATCACAGTAAAATTCCACAGACACCTTTTATTCATCTATTTAATTTAGTTTCCTCTCCATCTATGATTTTTAAGTTGATGGTTTTCCAGGGAGGCCATTTTTTGTTAGTATAGCATTTTCACCCTCCAAGTATTTGTAACACATCTTTGGACACCACTGTTACTTATCTGTTGGTTTTAGCACTTTTTACATGGAGATGTAATCTCATTGCATGAGAACAACATAGTTGCATATACAGGCGACCACCTGCAGGAGTTAACACTCCACAGAAATCATTACTTAGCCATAACTTGCAACCTATGTATATTTATTGATGCAGATACTTGAGAGAAAAAAAGAAGAAACTGCTCAAAATTGGGGCAGAATTTCTTAATATAGTTATTTAACTTTACTTACTCAGTGAAAAAAGGGTAAAGAACTTGTGAACGCTGGCTTTATATTTACAGCGAGAACTGAACTACTTTTATCAAAAGGATGAACTTTCTAATCGACATCACCTAACTTTCGGTGACATGGAATGCTGGGGAGCTTAGGTGTTTTCTTTACTCCGGGTAACAGCTCACCAAGGCTCCCAGCCCTCACATAGTCGGGCTCTGTGTCCCAGAGAGGCCCTGTCACTCAGGCAGCACAGGGGGAGGGCGTGACCATGGGCACATTGGAAACGTGTCTGAAGCATCCTTTTTCCTCTTCAGATGAAGACAGAGAGTGAAAGTGTGGCAGAAACTTGCAGATCTTTCTTTCTAGTGACAAATATGTGGTCCTTCTAGAAAAATGACTAAAATGATCATTTTAGCTTAATTCAACCTAGAATTTTTTTTTTTAACTTTAGGGGAAACTTGGTGTTCCAGGATTGCCCGGGTACCCAGGAAGACAAGGTCCAAAGGTAAAGTAATTAGCTTGGTTTTTAGAGTTTATTTACTAACATTTTGTAGAAACAGTTAAGATTGTTTACCTTTATTTTTTTTGGGGGGGGGGCATATAATATGATAGTATCTTGAAATTTCACTTCCACTCATTCAAAATTATTAATTATTAGACCTGTTAGATCTTATAATTTAAAGTGTGTTATCAAAGATGCACATAGATTGCCATATCATAATTTAAAAAAAATTTTTGATAACTATTTCAGTGCAGTTGTTTCCCTTTGTAAGCCTATCTACTTTACCTAATGCATTTATTACTATTTTAAGGTTATCTGTATTGTTGAAAGTTTTACAGATGTCCCCCCCTTCCCCTGTCATTGATCTCCTCCACCCCGCACCCCCCCCCAGGCCTTCTCCACCCTCTTGTCTGTGCCCAGGGGCTATGCACACATGTATGTACGATCTTTGGTTAATCTCTTCCTGCCTCCCCCCCCCTTCCCTCTGAGATTTGTCTGTCTGTTCCATGCTTCCATGGCAAAATGTCAAAATATCTTGGGGGGTGGGGCACCATTCAACCCCCTACACCACCTAAATGCTATATTTTTCTAATTGAAGTATATGTATGTTATGGATAAACATAGATGGTTTTAAAAATACATGTTTACCGTGGTGCACTAATTTTTCTCAAGCTAATTTATAGAACGTCGTTACGGCTGCACTTGTTGCATTGACTAGATATAGTCAAGTGGTTAAACGAGTTAATATATAAATTCTTGTTATTGATATTAAGGTTGTTAAATACCCATGAGATTATCTATCTGTCTATCTACCATCCATCTCTGTTTGACCATTCAGGCTTGACAGGTATAGTAGGTAGAAATAAATCCTAATTATATAACAATCCCCAAACATGTATCTATTAATAAGCTTCACAAATAATCAGTGGGAGAGGGAAATGTCCTTTCCCCTCACAAATGTGAAAACAGGCACTCGTCGTCATGTGACAGCACTATTTGAGGTTTACTGTGTGGTCTTGTAATTTTCCTAGAAAAATTATTTTCTAGAAAATACATATTATACATATTACTAGAGGCCCAGTGCACGGCATTTGTGCACTGGGGGGTGTGGGAGTCCCTCAGCCTGACCTGCATCCTCTCCAATCTGGGAGCCCTCAGGAGAGCCCTCTCCAATCTAGGAGTTTCTGTCTGTCTTTGCAATCATATGAGCGAATTGTCTGAGACCTCAACTCAGTTTGGTTTGTTGCTCACAGAATAATAGAGGCTTTTTTTTTTTCTTTGCTTCATTGGTGGAGATTTCCTGGAAGTTTTAGGATATCTTCCCTTTAATTTTTCCTAGATACTCTGATTTTACTTATGTCTCTCACCTTTGCTTTCCCTCCATCCCCCACCACAACAGTAACTTGCTCCAGGCTCACTTTGCTCTAGTGTCTAGGACAGTGGTTCTCAACCTTCCTAATGCCGCGACCCTTTAATACAGTTCCTCATGTTGTGGTGACCCCTAATTTCATTGTTACAAATTGAACATAATTAAAGCATAGTGATTAATCACAAAAACAATATGTAATTATATATGTGTTTTCTGATGGTCTTAGGCAACCCCTGTGAAAGGGTCATTAGACCCCCAAAGGGGTCACGACCCACAGGTTGAGAACCACTGGTCTAGGAGATCCATCTGCCACCAGAACTACAATTCCCAGCATTCCTGGTGCTCCCCGAGCTCTTGGTTTTCCCTTCCTGCTCTGACTCCGCCATCCCATGGCCTTCCACTCTGCCAAGTCCTCCAAGCCGCCAGCTCTCCCTCTCTGCTCTCCATCTGGCAGCTTGGGGAGCCAAGTTCCCCAAGCCACTCCACTTTCCGCCGGCTCTCCCGCTCTGCTCTCCGCCTGGCGCCTGTGCATGCAAATTGACCCGCCATCTTTGTCGGGTTAATTTGCATAGTCACTCCTGATTGGCTGGTGAGTGTAGTGGAGGGACGGCCAATTTACATGTTTCTCTTTTATTATATAGGATAATTCCTATTTCCTCTGTAGTAGGAGGTGAACATGAGCCTTTGAGCCTGGTAAAGTAAGAGTCCTATGGCTCTGATTTTAAAATAATCCAGGCATCATTCACTGTCTGTGGCTGTGTTTCAAGCACTGATCAGGAATTTTCCCATTAACTACCATCCCTGCTCCCCTGTCCTGCCTCTCAGGTACCTGCTTTTCAAATGCCAGCATTTCTCACAAGTGCTAGGAGTGAGAGAAGACATTCCTGGCACAGCCCTGGGGTTCAGCTCTCCTCAGGTTACTCCCAGAATTACTGATCTAATTAGAAGGGTGAATTTCAGTTATGCTGGTGCTTTGGTTTAAAAACACAAAACTGTCATGTTATTTGAATTTCCTTTTATGAGTTTGACATTCTTATGTTTTGCTGTTTTTCACAGGTCAATTCTCTGTTCAATATTCTTTGAGTTTGGGGTTTATTATTAGTATTAGCAAAATGCTTCAGCATGACTAGAGAAGTGTTTCTTTCTAGCAGAATCAAACATTTTCCTTTATATTAAGGTTGTTAAATACACATGAGACTCTCTAGCTTAAATGTTTGAAATTTTAGTCTTTATTATTTTCTATAACTTTTCTTCATACATTTTATTCTATGCTCAGAAACCATTTATGTTTCTCAGTTCTACAATAAAAAATGATTGGCACATCCAAGATCAAAGATAACTTCAAAGATAACTTTCCTATGTGGAAGCCAGTGAATTTTAAATAGATTTAAATCTTTTTTGTATTAAAAGTGAAAATTGGCTGCTGAAATTCTTCAAGCAATTTAAAGACTATAATTAGACAATATAATGTATCCAGTATCTTACTAGCAAAATCTTGGTGGGTATTAAAAGATGCACCCATCCTGTGTACCATAAAGTGATAGGTAGCTATTTCAAAAAGTAACATCTATTTTAAGACAGGACACTTTGATAGTTAAAACAGCGTTTAAAACAATTTTTATATTTCACACTGACTGAGCCTTTTATGCCATTAACCTTTGACTTTTGACCTTTTGCTTGCTGTTTGCTTTTTCTATTGAAAAGCAGATGATGCTTCTGTGTGGAACTTACATATTTGGTGATAATTCCTTCCGTGAGAAAGAAAAGAATGATTTAGTACAAACTGCCCAGTTGTTAGCTTGGACATTTTTGTCTGTTTCCCATACATTTCTTAGAGCAGAAGCTATATAAGAAAATAAATTTATCAAAAATGAAATTGATGCATAAGAGCCATTTGTTTTAGTGGAGTTTCTCTAAATGTGTTACCTATCCATGCCACTCGGGACAGCAGTGAATATTTGTCCCTAAATAAAATCTGATAGAAGTAAATTATTTCCATATTCAGTTATTCTCGCTTATCAAATTCCCAGCGTATCACAAAGTAATACTGCACCAGACACAACTATCTGATTCTCTGTAGAGAAAGAAAAGAGGCTTTGAAAGCCTTCAAAAATGTAATTTGCAGACCTCTCCCCCATGCTGTGAACATTAGGCGTCCTAGCGCTTGTCCTAGGGTCGGACATAGTCGTCTGTGGGCGTCAGATCTAGTGGGAAACGGGTTTGGGTTAGTGCTCTGACCATCAGCTGCCACAGGCTTTGCACGCTTTCCTGACTTGGGGAGGAAATGGGAATTGACAGCCTCCATTCTGCACGTGTGACCTGGAGAAACTGTTAATAATGCGGATTCCTGAGTCAAAGGTCCGAGAGGGACCTGGCGATCTGGATGTCGGCAATCGCTCCAGGTTTTTTTGACACAGAGCAGCCTTTTACCACGTGGAGAAACAGTCAGGGGTAATTCAGTCCAAATGAGCGGATAAAAAAAAGCAAAAAGTGTCTTCCAGTCAAAGAAGGCTCATTATATTTCTGTTTGTGCCTGGGACACGTGTCAACAGGACTGCCTTCTGCTCTTCGATGGGCATTTCATCGTTGTTGCATTTAATTCCCACGATGGTCCAAATGGGAACAGTGAGTCTTGGGGAGCTCGCCCTCTACCCCGCCCCCGTTCTGATCATTAGCAAGTTGAACAGCACGGACTGGAACCCTAATCTGCTCTATTTCATGAGACAGTACCGAGGCCACAGCCACAGTCGAGCTCACAGGAATCTCTGAGCAGATGGAAGTCTGGACATGTATGTGCCCAGGGAGAAATGGGGAACTAGGGTGCAGTTCATTTCTAAAATGTGGCTGTTTGTAGAGGAAATGACATAACACTTTGACTGTGTGTATTACATCTTTAGCCATTTATTGCTGTCATTGTCATTTTTAATATATATATATAATGTATTTCAGAGAGGAAAGGAGAGGAGAGAGAGAAACATCAATGATGAGAGAGAATCATTGATCAGCTGCCTTCTGCACACCCCCTACTGGGGATGGAGCCCATAACCCGGGCATGTGCCCTGACCGGGAATTGAACAGTGACCTCCTGGTTCATAGGTAGACGCTCTACCACTGAGCCACCTCGGCCGGGCTCATTGTCAGTTTTACACCCTGCCTTCCTTGATCCCGATCTCCCCCAAATTCCCTGGTACCTGTAAGCTGTTGCCTGGCCTCATTTCGCAGAAGAGAAAACAACAACTCTGTTCAAGGAGAATGAGTAACGCTCCCAAGGTACTTAGGTGAATACATGATAAAGACAAGTCTTGAATTTATGCCTTTGAAATTCCCAGAGCAGGACTGTGACGCTGGCCCGCCTGCCTTAGAGCTCAGCTAGTTCTGACCAGCCAGACATCACACAGGCAAGGTGGAGGGAGATTTCGGTGTCTGTGACTTGACCCAGTTCTAAAGGCATGAAATCATTCAATGAAGAGTGCTGTGTAGACTCATCCCAGAGTGTTACTTCAGGACAATATAGTATAAAGTGCTCATCTTAATATTTGATTATTAATATTGAAACATAGGATTCTTCTTCAGAGTTGAAGCAAGTATGAAGAGTTAGACGTTAATCATTTACTGACTATAAATTGCCCATTGTCTGTAGTTGGTCTTTTCTAATATGAGAAATGACATATTTGATTCATGATTTTACCAAAAGTAAAAAACTGAAAATCTGTTTTATCTGTTCAAGCTTCCAATGCCCTCAGGATTGCCGACGCCCCTGTAAGTTTGTCCTTAAATACATGGGTGGAGCTTGTATGCACATTAAGGATCACTTTCCATTGAAATATGACCAGCTTGTGAGAAGCACTGTGTTCCCCAAGATTCCCGCTTGTGGTTAAATGTCAGCTACCAAGTTCATGGTTCTTGTTTTCTTCTTTGCAGGGTTCCACTGGATTTCCCGGGTCCCCAGGGGCCAACGGGGAGAAAGGCGCACGGGTACGATGCTCAAGTCTATCGCTCTGGCCTCGCTAGTGTAATGTCCTTGCCGAGGCCCCCTCCCAGCCCAGGCCCGGCTCCCTGTGCCCACCAACCCTGACCCAGTCTCAACTGTCTTTGCAGGGCGTCGCGGGCAAGCCAGGCCCTCGCGGGCAGCGCGGTCCCACGGTGGGTACCTTACATCCAACCCACATTTTCGTTTCGGACTTAATGTTCCCAGATGATTTTCTCCAGGAATAACAATGTCTCCAGGGCCTCTGGCTTGGCGTGAGAGCGACATGGTCTTCTGTTCTCTGCAGGGTCCTCGGGGTTCGAGAGGAGCGCGAGGCCCCACTGGGAAGCCAGGTCCGAAGGTACTGTCCGCGCCTGTCTCCTCGGGCTTCGCTGTAAGCGCTCCGTCCGGGGACGATGCTGGGAGCAGGACTCTCACCAGGTTTTTCCTTCTGTTGTTGGCAGGGCACTTCGGGCGGTGATGGCCCCCCAGGCCCTCCTGGCGAGAGAGTAAGTATGAGACGGGCACATCAGATAGAATCGATTCGAAGATTTTGCAAGTGATTACATTTCTAGGAAAGGGAACACGTGTCTGCAGCACACATCCACGGCCGCCCACAAAACCCAGCGAGAGCTGAAACATTCCTAGTCTTTAACTGACTCCTCTTAAAGAAAGTTTCATCTTCCTACTTTTTATTTGTTTTTTAATCCTCACCCGAGAATATTTTTCCATTGACTTTTAAGGAAAGTGGAAGAGAGACGGAAAGACAGAGAAACATCGATGTGAGAGAAACACATCGATTGGTTGCCTCCTGCACAAGCCCTGACCAGGGCCCAGGCCGGGGAGGAGCCTGCAACCTTAGTACATGCCCTTGACTGGAATCAAACCCGGGACTCTTCAGTCCGCAGGCTGACACTCTATCCACTGAGCCAACTGGCTACGGCATCTTTCTATTTTTAAAAAATATTTTTATTCATTTTTAGAGAGGAAGGGAGAGGGAGAGAGAGAAAAATTGATGGGGCTGCCTCCTATATACCCCCTACTGGGGATCAAGCTCACAATCCAGGCGTGTGCCCCAACAGGGAATCGAACCAGCGACCTTTCCAAGAGCACAGGACGATGCCCAACCAACTGAGCCACACCGGCCAGGGTGCATCTTTCTTTTGCACACAGGTTATACGCCACTGAGCTTGTCACAGAAATGAGAGAAATAACACGTGTAATTGGTCCAAGATGTCACTCTTAAACTCAAGCCAAAATAACTTTTTTTCTTTTAAACAGACGCATACACCGATGCCTCCTTCACTTTGTGTTACACGTTGATCCTCATTATGTCCATGGAGCTGGCCAGCAGCATGATGCTGGTACAATGCAAGCTCCCCGCGGCCATTAAATCACAGCCCATGTGCACTCCCATCGAGATAAAACATCTGTTCCCGTAAATAGAAAAACTACTTATTTCCAACTGATGTAAACTCAAGCTAAATGCACATGACGAAGCATGCCCTTTATTTTATTTTAGTTTTTTGGCAAAAAGGATCATTTTTGTAGTCAGATTTTGAAAAGCTATCCTCTTGAAAGAATTTTAAATATTAAATTGAATTACTATGAAAGAAATTAGACTCACTTTAAATATTCTATAATTATTTTTAGAATAATGCAATCATAGACGACATATTTTATATTATTTTTTGAAATTTATAAAGAAGTTTCACAAAAAGAAAAACAGAACTATCCTACAATGTATAACTTAAAACTGAGAATAAGTAAAACTTTTTTGGAATAATGTTGGTATTTGTGACAAATATCAGTAGATGAGACAAAAGAATAAATCCTTAGTTGTAGTCATTTCCAGCTTTGGTTTATATTTAACTAAATTAAACTTCCTACCAAATGTTTCTCACTATTGATGAACTATCCTCAAATTAAGTCCATCCTGTACAATTTGAGCTCATAAATACATACGTTTTGAAATTTTTTATGGACCAAGTCATGTTAGTAAGAAGGTACAGTCAAACTAAGATGGCTGACTCACTGAATGGAGTGGAAGCATTTAAGAAATTGTAGCACAACTAGGAATTTTGTCTTTAAAGCACAAACTAGTGTTTCTTTACGTATTACTTGTGCTTCCCAACATTTCATGATGAACCATGTCTTCACAGTTTTATTTTGGAGCACAGTACTGACCCAATAGCATGCTTATGTGTAATTGTAAAAACACTTCAAGAACAAGAAGAGGATATTTTGAAGATACATTTAAAGGCTGATCCAAAATAAATTTTTCCAAGAAACATTTATACATGTTTTAAATATGTAGAACATATTTCTTGTATTCTGTGGAGTTGGTGCGACATTTCCTCCCTAGTGTACCCTCATTCTCTGCAAAGAATTTTTATAATGAACTGTTTAATTACATCTTAGGCACACAACTGAAAAATGATAGAAATAATATAAAAATATAGGATATCCTACAAGTTAAATATGATCACTCATACTCAGTTATTTGCAGCTCAGGGGTGCCTGTTAGTAAACACTTGGTTAATTCAGCATTCATTTGGATCTGAGATGACCAGATTTAGCAAAAACAAAACAAAATCAAAATAAATAAAATAAGTGAGACATCCAATTAAGGTGAACTTTTACATAAACAATGAATAATTCGTGACATAATTATGTCCCTTGAAATATTTGGGACATATTAAAATCATTATTTATCCAAAATTCAAATTTCACTAGACACTGGGTATTTTATCTGGCAATTCTCATTGAGTTTCAATACTATTTTTACAGAGTCTTTATGTATTTTTTACCCCACCTGGAAACTCTTGATTAATTCAAAAAGAATATGTCAACACTCTTGTGGAATGTTATAAAGAAAGACCCAGTGTTGCATCTTTATTTTCTCTGAGGAAGTGAGTAAAATGAGATACAATCTTCAAAAATAACCTATTTTAAGTACAGAGATTAGTTAAAGGCATCTTCTCTGGTCTTTTTGAGGAAATCACTTATTTGTTTCCTTTTAGTTTATATGACTAGAGTCAGAATAGTTAGAAAGTCCATTTAAAAAAGAATTTTTCTTTTGGGGGATTTGGAATCTAGCTAATGGTCAAAGCAGAGAGTCTGTGGAACTTCCTGGCCCAGCCCTGGCTCACACCTTTAATGTGAACGTGCCGTGTGGCTCTGGGTGCTGAATCGTGTGAAAAGCATCCCCTTCGCTCTTGGCTGAGCCAGGTGATCTCGTGTGTTGCCATAGTCGTCAACGTGGGGAAGAAGCTACGTGCTCGTGTGCTTCATCTGTAGACACAACCCGCGAGGTGTCAAGGCGTGTTGTAAGGCGTGTTCTCAAGTGTCCCCTCTGCTCTTGACTTTCAGGGCCCTCAAGGACCTCAGGGTCCGGTTGGATTCCCAGGACCAAAAGGCCCTCCTGTAAGTGAGAGTTTTCTGTCTTTCTTCATGTGAGAATGTGCTGCATTTTTGAGAGTCATAGCTTATGTTGAAATCATTTCCCAGATACACACATTGATGACAATTCCTATGAAAACAAAATTGCAATGAATGACGTCACATTCTACAGATATTTTCACTTTGTGATGTTTACTGAGTGTTTCTGGTCATCATGTAATTATATCTTACTAAATATTCTTTCAAAGTGTATCAAAGACTAGACCAACATGAATATTGTTCTCTCTCAATGACTCCTCTACTGCAACTCATACCACTCATGGCATAAAACACTGTGATAGCCAACGTGCCCTTCAAAATACATGTGGTTCTCAGACTTCTCACTGTGTCCTCACTGGTGGAGGGGATGAGGGAGCGCTCTGGAGCATCTGTTGTAGGTCACCTGCCGAAGGTCTCCCCTCAATAACATTACCTTAAGGGTTACGTCTTTACAAAAAATACTGATTTCAGAAAGGAAGGCGGAGGGGGGGGAGAGAGGAAGGAAGGAAGGAAGGAAGGAAGGAAGGAAGGAAGGAAGGAAGGAAGGAAGGAAGGAAGGAAGGAAGGAAGGAAGGAAGGAAGGAAAAGAAACATCAATGATGAGAGAATCATTGGCTGCGAAGGAAGGAAGGAAGGAAGGAAGGAAGGAAGGAAGGAAGGAAGGAAGGAAGGAAGGAAGGAAGGAAGGAAGGAAGGAAGGAAGGAAGGAAAAGAAACATCAATGATGAGAGAATCATTGGCTGCCTCCTGCACGCCCCCTACTGGGGATCGAGCCCACTACCAGGGCATGTGCCCTGACAGGGAATCAAACCGTGACCTCCTGCTTCTTAGGTAGACACTCAACCACGGAGCCACACCATTCAGGCAAGGGTTAGGGTTTTAACATACAAACTTGGGGTGATACAGCTTTTTGGCCATAGCATCACCCGTCTAAGGAGGCTGTTCTGAAAGTGTGGTCCCTAGACCAGCACATCAGCACTCCTGGGATTTGTTAGAAATGCAGTCTTGTCCCAGCCTCACTCACCTACCTGCTCAGAGCCTCAGGGGCGGGCGGGGCGGGGGGGGGTGTTCTTAGCAAAGTCTCCAGGTAGTTCTGACAAATGCTCAACTCTGTTCACCACTGTTCTTGTCTAGACTTGAATGTGCACACAGATCATGTTGGCACCTTGTTAAAAATGTAGATTTTGATTCAATAGGTCTTTGGTGCATTCAGTACAAGTCTTGCAAAAAGGAGCCGTTCAGAACATTCTAAATTAAGATGTTAAAATTTTAAATAAATGTTATATGTGATTACATTATATATTTAAACATGTTGAAAATAATTTATAAATAAATACATATGTTCTCCAATTCTTATTGAGTTTGAACAACCCTCTATTTCACTGTTACTTTCAAATGTGACTTCAGCTCACATCTTCAGAAGATGAATTATTTATTGTGAAATACTGACTTGAATAGTAAATGTTAAGGCAGTCTCTTGCCTTCTACAATAATTTCAGACAGTATGTGCAGTCTACACAGACACATGTACAAGTATGTTTAAAATATTAGTTTAACACTACAGTTTTATTACTGCAAACAGATCAAGAGCAGATTATCTGCATTACTGCATTATAAACAGATTAATGCAAATAGCTAATATTAAATGTAGGATAATAGCTACACATAGGATTCTTTTCATGAGTATTTCGAAGCCACGTGCATAGACCACTGTTTAGCAGCAGAAAAACTAGTGTCATGTGTAACTTGCACATTATCACACCGTTTACTCGTGGGCATATGTTTAAGGATTGTTTCCCTTCGTGCAATGTAACTTTATTGTCAGGGAAAGCCACTTGACCCTCTTTTCCTCAGACTTTTCCAGCCTGTTCTCTCGTGCCTTTCCCACAAGTTTGGAGCCATTGATCATGCATGCGTTCTGTCTCTACGAGGCGTTAGAAGTGTAAGTGCCTCCACTTGAACGGAACGCACTCTTGTTGGAGAGACACGACAATGCTAAGGAACATGCTTTCACTGCAGAGCAGAGTGGTTTTTATACTCTGTTCCTCTGGCAAGTGAAACATTAGAGCATGAGATAGAAGTACCCATCATTTCTCCGGGATGCATTTGCATAATGTTTAGGGAAGAAATGCCTTCATCTCTTTGATGGAGAAGGACATGGTTGTGAAAATGAGCTTATTTCTAAATAAACCCCTTATTCCAACTCAACATAGAAAAAGCATGATGTTCCAAAGCAGATTTATGTATATAGCGCATTTGTTTAAACAAATACAGAGATGTATTTAAATAATTAACATATCATGAGAAGTATATCTGTCATCATTAAAATCTCATTAAAATGGTGGGTTTTCTTCATTTATCCAGAATGGCAAGGCTATGTGTGCCCACCTCTATAAACATGTCTTGAAATGTGAACTGATCCTTAGAATGGCTTCTGAGGAGGATGGATAATTCATAACGCAGCCTAAAGAAGCAGCCTATTGCTCCTAAGTGTCCGAAACATAGGAACCTCACTGAGTTGTTTACTTTAAGTACTTAGTTAATTGCTTCATTTATTTCTTCGGTCATGACGAAGACAGCATCCTCTACAAAAAAAGTGATAGCAGGGTAGACCTGCTCTCCAGTGCTTAACAAACATGATGCTTCCAAGAAAATTTGAGAAATCCTACTGGGAAAAATTGGTCCTGATAATGTCTAAAATTGAGCGTAGTCCCTTCTTTCCTTTTCTTGAAGCAATTGAGAGGTAACGGCCATTGTTTATAACATAGAGCAGGGGTCCTCAAACTTTTTAAACAGGGGGCCAGTTCACTGTCCCTCAGAACGTTGGAGGGCCGGACTATAGTTTTAAAAAAAACTATGAACAAATCCCTATGCACGCTGCACATATCTTATTTTGAAGGAAAAAAACAAAACGGGAACAAATACAATGTTTGTATTTGCATGTGGCCCGCGGGCCGTAGTTTGAGGACCCCTGACATAGAGTGTGTTTCTTTTAATTGTCAGTTAAAAGCTCAGACCACCACTAGAGGGCACTGCATCTCTCTCCTTTCCAAGTCTTGATGGGTTGAAAATTGATCAGAAAAGGACAAAATATATTCATATTTCAAGTACTAAAGAACTAACATTTTTGCAAAAATAAAAACAAATATATGTCACTATTCCTTTTAAAAAGGTAACTACTAATGAAGAGAATTGAAATGTAAAATGTTCAGATTAGGGTTGTACAATTTTCTCTTGGTCTCAGTTCAGATAGCATTATACCAAAGATATATGTATGTATGTGTATGTGTGTGTGTGTGTATATATATATACACACACACATACACATATATTAATTAATTACCATATAGGAAATCAACAGAACATCAAAAATACAATATCTAATGAAAATATAAGAAAATTATCTAACATATTGCATGAGACTGTACAAGTCATACATATTTATAGCATGTGGTGTTTTTATTTGTGATTTCAGGGACCACCTGGGAAGGATGGCCTGCCAGGGCACCCTGGGCAACGTGGAGAGACTGTAAGTGACCTCCCTCTTCCTATTGAAATTGTCCTTCTCTAGCACCTCATCATTGAACAGAAAGCTACTTTATTTAACAGCTCAATTACCAGGTTAAGGGCAATGGAGAAATTGATTCTATTGAAACTCTTTTTTTTAAAAAAAAGATATTTTTATTGATTTCAGAGAGGAAGGGAGAGGGAGAGAGAGAAACATCAATGGTGAGAGAGAATCATTGATTGGCTGCCTTCTGCATGCCCCACACTGGGGATCGAGCCCGCAACCCAGGCATGTGCCCTCACCAGGAATCAAACCGTGACCTCCTGGTCCTCAATCACTGAGCCACGCCGCTGGGCCTATGGAAACTCTTATTAAAATATATTTTTAAAATGCATAAATAGGACCATGTTTGTATCTAAACACCTAAAAGGACAGACTTGAGGGCATGGGATGTTAGTTGATTTGCTTGTCCTTATGGTCAATGACAGCATCTTGGGATGAGCTGATGGGGAGACCCCATTATTTTTGTGACACCTCCACCTGGCCCTTTCACTGAAGTCTTTGTTTACAGATATATTTCAACCAACCCTATCACCCCTCCACCCTCTAAAGGAAACACATTAAAGTAAACCATGCAGGTGACACATTCTTCTCTCCAGAACAAAAGGATGCAATATTTTCTGATGTTGAAACCACAAGGCTATATAATTGGTCTGGAACTTGGTCAAATGCATCCTCTTGCCTCCAGTAGAAAAATATGAATGGGAACATGTGGCTGAATGTTATTTAACGTTATGAACAGTGTAACATTAAAGACATGAGTAGGGCAGAGGGAACACTGGAAGCTCAGCTATGCCTTACCGATCCTGGCGGGTTTGTGGGTTTACTCTGCCACCATCACAAAACCAGGTGTCAGGCTATGCCAGTGGGGTGTGAGTTTAAACAGAAATCATTGTGGATTAGCATGTTGACTTGGAATCCCATTTTGCTTCTCATCGTTGGTTAATTTTATCCAGATTTCTTAAGGAAATCACCACACAGACTAGCTTTGAGGATGAGGCTCCAAAACATTGGAGGGCATTCTGTGAGCACGAAGATGTATTTGGAGTCGCGTCACAGTCCACGATAACAAATCTGAAAACATGATGATATTCTGTGTAGTCTTGTGTCATTCACCAAGTGATAGTTCTTTGGTGTAAGAACTTTTTCTCTTTAGTCAGATTGTAAACTTCAAAGTCTTGGATTTCAAAAATACATTTCAGAATGATTTAGTGAGACCAAAGAGTAAAATTGGTTGGGTTTTCTCCCGGGAAAGATAGCTACATGAAGAGCATAAAATAAACCCTCTAAAGAAAAATCCACATTCAAATTTGCAAATGCATTCTCATTTAAATATTGCAGTCAATCATTTTTAACCAAGTCCTGGTAGAGCGTTGTGGGAATAATTCTATAATATTCCCAAAATGTCTGTGAAGGGAGAGATGCCTAGAGAATTTTCATTATAAAATCCCTTTTGTCTTCAATTTAATAAGAGCTTCTGCTTTTCTCCAGAGGAACCATATTATATATTTAAATTTAAACAAAGAGGGAAAATAGCATATTAACTAATGATTCTAGGGTGGATGTTCTCATTGAGTAGTTTCTCCTAGACAAAGGCTAGCATTATTTCTGGAAAACTGTATTTCAGATTTCAAATCCACTTTTTAAAAAAAACATATATTTTAATTGATATCAGAGAGGAAGGTAGAGAGAGAGAAAAAAATATCAATAATGAGAGAGAATTATCAATCAGCTGTCGCCTGCACGCCCCACACTGGGGATCGAGCCCGCAATGTGGGCATGTGCCCTGACCAGAAATGGAACCGTGACCTCCATAGGTCAACACTCATCCACTGAGCCATGCCAGCAGGGCCAAATCCACTTTTAAGAGCAATAGTGAATAATCTTATTGCCAGGAACCTTTCTTTCTCGTGTGTGTGTGCGCGCGCGCATGTGCATGTATGTGTGCACGCTGACTGGGATTTACAAGATTACCTTATACAAGAATTTAGAGTAGCTGTATTTTGCTATATATGTGTTACCTCGTTTATAAAAATGGATATTTTTTACATTGGAATTTTGTCCTCAGTCAGAAATCCTTGAGTTGAGAGTTCAATCTGACATTTTACCATCCAAAGCTTTTTAAGACCACTGGGAATTATTAGAAATAGTTTCTATTATACTGAAGCAACCCAAGTTTCTCTCAGAAACACAGTGCCAAGTCCTGTATTGATCCTAATACAGACAATGAGGACAGTGAAATTGTTAAAGATTTTGCTGATCTTGATTTAGTCATCAATTCAAATGGTAGCTTCAGCCAAGAATTCAAGAGAAGGCTGAATTCTTGGCCGAAGCTACCATTTGAATTGATGTGCCGGGCAGCCATGGGAGAATCGGGGGAGATCGCCAAGAGCAAAGAGGGGTCATTAGAGACCAAGGCTAAGACCACCCACACCCTCCTACTCCCAGTTACTATGTGCGGATGGGAAAGTTGGGCGGTGAAGAAGGCTGATAGAAAAAACAAGATTCAGTTGAACTAAGCTATTAAAAAGAGAGACAAACAAGGGGGTCCTAGAGCAAACGAAGCCTGAAACATCGCTGGTGGCAAAAATGACAAAACTGACGCATTTGGGCACATCATGAGAAGGGGGTTTCTTTGGAAAAGACGGTTATCACTGGGAAAAACAGAAGGCAGCAGCTAAAGGGGGAGAGCAAAAGTGAGGTGACTGGCTCCAGGAAGGAAGCCACAGGCGTGAGGATGCAGGGCTGAGCAGGGCTGCTGAAGACAGGACAATGTGGGCACACTCTCATTCAGAGGGTCACCAGGCGTTGGCACTAAAGGCATGTAACACGCACTTAGAGATGCTCAGAATAATAGTTCCATTCTTACAGGCCTGGAGGGTTGTGATATAAATGGGGGGCCACCTGTGGCTGCCCTTTGCTTTTTGAACTTATTTTTTAAAAAATATCAGAGAGGAAGGGAGAAGAGAGAGAGAGAAACATCAATGATGAGAGAATCATGGATCGGCTGCCTCCTGCACCCCCCTACTGGGGATCGAGCCCTCAACCCGGGCATGTGCCCCAACTGGGAATTGAACAGTGACCTGGTTGATAGGTCTACGCTCAGCCACGGAGCCACGCCAGCCGGGCGCTCTCTGACCTCATTATCTCCATCTGATGTTATAGTGAATAAACCTTGCAAATACCATATGCTTTAATTCAGTTCTTTGGAAGGTTTTTCTCTCAGTATTTGGAGTCTTATTTCTCCAACTGTTAAACATAAGTTCACTCACATGAGAAAGACACTTGCCAACCATAATACAGACATGCAGAATGAATAACCCATGAGTCTGGAGAAATACAGATACCAAATATAGCCCAAAGGCATGATTTAGCCAGTGCACGCAGCTAACATATAGCAGGTTCTTCCTTAATGACTCATCCTATGCAAGATACATTTCTAAGTATATTCTTTGGGGTTTTAATAAAGAACACTGATCAAATGCTGAGATGTTTACTAATCATGTCAAGTATTCTTTTTCTTATACCTTTTTAAAAATATATTTTTATTGATTTCAGAGAGGAAGGGAGAGGAAGAGAGAGATAGAAACATCAATGATGAGAGGGAATCATGGATCGGCTGCCTCCTGCACGCCCCCTACTGGGGATCGAGCCCGCAACCCGGGCATGTGCCCTGATCGGAAATCGAAACGAGACCTCCTGGTTCATAGGTTGATACTCAACCACTGCGCCACACTGGCTGGGCTCAAGTATTCTTGTTATAAATATAATTTTACACGATTGTTGGGATGCAGGAAGGAGAAGGGCTTTGACATCATCGACTGTGGATTCATGTCTGCGTTCAGAATCGGGGGGCCTGTTGGGGAGAGCGTCTGCCATCCTCATTGATTCCGCCCGTCAGCAGCGCTGGGTGACAATGATCTTGTTTGACCTGAACAGCAGGGCTGAGGACATGTTTCCACTCCAGGCTCATCCCAGGGTCTTACTCCGTTTTCTGAGCTTATTGAAAGTCGCCATTGGACTGTCATGTGAAATAATGCACGTGAATTTTGAATTTTAAAGAGCAGGAAAATAATGACACACTAAGTGTTTTAGCCAACAGTGACTTCCTTTTCATGTGCGGTGTTCCATTATCTCGGAGAATTTTAATTTATGTGTCCTACCCTATAGAGCAGTGGTTCTCAACCTTCCTAATGCCGCGACCCTTTAATACAGTTCCTCATGTGGTGACCCCCGATTTCATTGTTACAAATTGAACATAATTAAAGCAGTGATTAATCACAAAAACAATATGTAATTATATATGTGTTTTCCGATGGTCTTAGGCGACCCCTGTGAAAGGGTCGAGACCCCCAGGTTGAGAACCGCTGCTGTAGAGCTTTGATGGATTATGCTTTCTCTCTTCAGGGATTTCAAGGCAAGACCGGCCCCCCTGGGCCCGGGGGCGTTGTTGGACCACAGGTATGTCCCACACTCTGTTTCCCTGACGCGCCTTATTCTGTTTCTATTCTCGCCTCTGCCAGTTATTAGGATTGAAATGAGGCCTTTTTGTATTTCAATAGCATTGTAATATATGCATGTTGCTTACATCAAATGAACTTCAGCAATTATTGCTTAGCTAAAGTGATTTCTAACTGAACTGAGTGAGTAAAATAGAAGGAAAAATCTTAAAAATAAGTCAGAAAATTCAGTGTAGTGAAAGTCTGGCCATGGCAGCATCTGCTGGAAACCCACAATGCCTTGCTAACGAGGCCGGCCATCCCCTGTTCCCGGAATTTCAAGTTACAAAATGACTTTAGTCTTCTGAGTATAAATTACACTTAGAAGTGGATTAGAAATATAAGGCTTTGATCCAATTTTATTCTAAAAATGTAACATTTGTAATATATTGTATCTTAAGATTTTTGTCTTCATAACAATGATTTTAGCAGGTGATGTATTGAGTATGCATCTTCATTGGATTATTTTTATTGGTACTTTTGAGAAAGAAAAACCAATGGCCTGTTTCAAATGTAATCACATTTTCATGTTAAGACAAAGGGTGTGATTTAAAAGGAGCAATATTGATTGCAGTCCTTGCCAGTCACTTTTTTTTTTTTTTTGGCCCAGTTGTGTGAATCACTGCTCATTTTTGTCTTCAGTGGTGATGGCCATTAAATTAGGTTCCATTTTACATTCCTTACTATTAAATTCTGATCAAAAATTGAAGGGAAATTTCCTTCGGGGGAAATGATTGCCTATTGATGGTAAGGTGGGGACTTGCAGTAATATACAGGGTGTCCCAAACATGTATACACACTTGAACAGCTGATAGCTTGGTTTTGAAAATGAAATGTATTAAAAAACACACACTGCCTTCATAATTATCCAAAGTGTGTGTATACATTTTTTTGGGGGGGGGACACCCTATATAATTAAAGGAATTTAAACCTAAAAATGTACATTCCAATATGGGGCATCTGGTTCTTTATCCAGGACTGAAAGGTAAGAACCAGTTGCATCTTCAGGTTGTAGGAAGACTCCCCTCCCACAAGCACAGCATCTGCGCACTTTGCATTTACGCATCTTTAGTCTCGTGCCTTCCGGGGCCTTGTTCTAAGCGGAGACAGAGAGCGCTGGTCTCCGTTCTCTGGATCCTCCTGCGAGCTCATTAAACTCTCTCGCCACAGAACAGCTGCGCTCGGGGACACGTGAATGACCTGGCATTTTTCACGGTGGCATGTGCAGCAGTTTAAGGCAGCGGGTTATTTGTTACAGCCTTCGGGCGGGAGGAACTGCCAGCCCAAACCCATGGCCTGAGGACCCCCTGCCACTCGCCAGACTTTGTCAGATGCCTGTAGATTAACAGTGAGGGCTCCGTTCGGGAAATTCCAAGGGGGACCATGTTGGTTGTTTGGGTTCCTGGGAACCTGAGCTCAATTTCAAGCCGTGATTCATTGAGTAGCTACCATTGTCCCAATGGTTTTTTTTCTTCATTCCTATTTGATACCTAGACAACAAGAGAGAAGGGGACAGACTAGAGTTAGAAACCATAGCTTTTTACAGCACTCGGACTGACCTCACTCTGAAGATTTCTGGTATTGAACAAAGAGAGCAGCTCTTTCCATTTTTAATAGCTTTCCCTTGGACACTCTGATTCTAAGAGTACACGTCATCTTTTCAGACTCCTGCCAGACACGGCACTGCCAGTGCTCTATGGGAAGTGTTCTGTGGGGCATCCTGAAATTCACTGAGAACAATAGACCTCATGCAAGTGAATGAGAACGATGCACTATGTGGGGTTTGTGTTATCTTGGCAAAAAATGAAAGCGCGATCTAACGAGTTCTGCCTTTCCATTGAGGGGCCCACTGGCGAGACCGGCCCCCTGGGCGAACGCGGACATCCTGGCCCCCCGGGGCCGCCTGGTGAGCAAGGCCTTCCTGGCGCTGCAGGAAAAGAAGGTGCAAAGGTACAGATGCTCAAGGATGTTCTTGGCCGGCAACATCCACCTACTGTTCACTCCAGCTCCGTGTCACTGGTCATAGTTGGGCTAACTACACGGTGGTGGGGCGTTCCCATGAACGTCAGAAAGAAACGTCACTGAAATACGCACTTGGCTGTACCTCAAGGCATGACCGAACAATGATATAAAAAGCTTGCTCATTGACTATAAAACCATCCATTTATATTCATATGAAATATATATAAGTCGTGGGTACTTTATTTTAATGTCTGTGGCCTTTCCCATCATGTGCTCACTGTGACATGATAGGGGGAGCTACAGTTTTGTTTGTGGTCACATGTATGGAAATCGCTCCCTATGACGGATGTATGTTCTACCCCTTAGGGCGACCCAGGTCCTCAAGGCGTCTCGGGGAAAGACGGCCCAGCAGGTCTCCGCGGTTTCCCTGGCGAACGAGGTCTCCCTGGAGCTCAGGTACCATCACCGTGAATGAAACTGCTTATTAGAAACATTTGCTTTTTAAAAAAATGTATTTTATTGATTTTTTACAGAGAGGAAGGGAGAGGGATAGAGAGTTAGAAACATCTATGAGAGAGAAACATCGATCAGCTGCCTCCTGCACACTCCCCACTGGGGATGTGCCCGCAACCAAGGTACATGCCCTTGATCGGAATCGAACCTGGGACCCTTGAGTTCACAGGCCGATGCTCTATCCACTGAGCCAAACCGGTTAGGGCGAAACATTTGATTTTCTTTTTTTAACTAAATAAAGATTCGTGACTAATGAAAGGGAAATGTGTCAACATATGCATGGATGATCGTCTATATCGCAATATGTGTTTGTGTCTAAAAACACTTCCCACACCCTCATTTTACCAGTCATGCTGTCCTTTAATTTATATTCAATTCGCACCAATTCATTTTCTCGGTTTCCCCCGCTTTTCCCAGGGTACACCTGGCCTGAAAGGAGGAGAGGGTCCCCAGGGCCCACCAGGTCCAGTGGTAAGTATGATTGTAATAAACAACCGTGCCAGCCACGGCTGCCAATTACACCTCTCCTTTCATTATCCTCCCGCTGTGATCCCACGGCGTGCGGAGAGAAATAAACACGTGTCAATCAAGCCAGCCAGTGCTGGGCTGCTGCTAATTGCTTGCACTAATGAGTGCAGAAACAGAGAGTTCAGAGGACTGAAAATACTGCTCCTCCATGCTGTCAGGAGGGAAATAGTAATTTGTCTGATTCTGAGTACTCGGTGAGACTGGAATGTTATCAATTCTTATTTAAACATCGCAGAAGCACGAAACGTGTATATCCATGTATACATTCTCCAGATAGCTTTATTTAGTTAACGCAACCACATCAAATAATTGGCAAATGAGTAAATATCAGATTCCTTTTTTGAGATACCTGACCAACCCCTAGGAAAGCAATCTAACACGGCTCTCCATCAGTTCATCCTGGTTCTTAGCTGTACCCTGAAAGGTTAACAGTAACAGCCGAGCTGCCCAGTTCAGTGGCCTCTTCTCATGCTCCGTTTTATTTCATCCATCTCAGAAGCTAACGGTTGCCTCACATTGTCTCTCAACTTCCTTACACATGTTGAGGTCATTTTAGTTCCACATTCAAAATGTTCTTTAATTTCCCCCCTTTTCTTAATTTCTGCGACCACTGCCTTTGTCCAGTCTCTTTCCTTTGTTTCCTTGCTTAATTGTGTCTCACTTTCTTCCCCTTTTCAGCCAGTGGTTCCCCCCGATTCCCCCGATTCTAGTTGAATACACACCCTTAGCTATGCTGTTGCTTTGCTTATACATATCTCACGGCCCCACGCTGCCTTCGGAATCCAAACTCCTTATCGTGATCAACGGGTTATCGTCACAATTTGATCCCAATCGCCAGAGTCTGTTTTATTAACGTTACCTTCAGGGTATTGACTAAGTAACGGTACGTGCAGGATTGAGACGCACAGGGGTGGAGAGGGATGGAGATTTTGCTGTTACTCAGATGAAGGAAAAGGTACTAAATAGAATTCTTGGGGGAAAGAATGTAAATAGAGAATGTGAAGGGTAAATGAAATAGAAAATGAAATGATATCGCAAGTGTTTAGTCTTTCAATTATTAATGCTATGAACTTTACAATCATTATCTTAATGGCGTTTATAACCTGGCCAGGTAGATATTATTCCCTTTTTAAAAGTGAGAGACCTGAGGCTTAGAGAAGGTAAATGATGAGCCCGAGTTTATAGACCTTTGACGACAAAGAGCCACCCCAGCACATTGCATAGACTCCTTTCCAGCTGTGCATCTCTCACTCTAAACGTCTTCGGTTCTCTCCTCTTAGTATCCTTTGCCCAAGTCCTCTTGATTCTCCCGACTCCTGTGAGCAACTGTGTCAAAAGGAAGAGAGTTAGAGGAGCTCGTATTCCAGCTCACTGGGCTTTACTACTCCTACTTGTGCTCTTTATAACAGTTACTTAATTTGAATGAATCAGAGATTAAACTACTTAAGCAAATGGGCAGGTTGAATCCTTGGACGCCCGTTCTCTTTCCTTATAATTCATTCAGTCAGAAACCCAGAGTGGGCTGTCTGTGCCCCGTCGCTGTGACATCGGGGGTGGGGGGGTGTGCAGTGGGACAGCGACGTCTAGATTTGCATCAACCACTGGTTCTGTTTGAGGACAGGAGATCGCTTTAGACAGGGCCCTCGATATGAATACCTCCAGAAAAACCTCTTGCGAATCCTAGCTTGAGAATATTTGTAATTTCGCGATCAGTTACCTGGTATATATTTTCATAAATTATGAAAATTGGAATCTTTGTGCTTCAGCTTACAGAAATCAGAGTCAAAACAGACACACTAGAGAGATAACTCTTTGCTTACGACTTTTTGAGTACAACTCACTATATGAAACGGTACATGTAATATACTTTCACATTATCTGTTATATTTTATTGCAGTCAATATTTTAAAATTCTGGACAAGACCCATTGACGTTATATAGATTCACTAAGTGGGCATTTCCTACAAAGAGCTATGGCTTACAGAGGAAGCCAGGTAGGAAATAGGTAAAATAACAAATAATAAATAAGTGATATATTAAAAGACAGAACAAAGAAGACAAGGTGAGAAAAATGATTTTTGCCTAAAGGAATGATGTTGGCACTGGAGCCATAAATAAAAGATCATTTGATGAAAAGCTAGTTTTTGGGTCTAAACAGAGTCTGGAAGGGCTCACTGCTGTCTAGGTCATCGGAGTGCAGAACTGGGGTATTGTAGTGTTTTTGAAGTTTGGCTGCTGGGAGTAAATGTGTATTGAGAAACCTTTTTCTTAAAATATATTGTTATTGACCTCAGAGAGGAAGGGAGAGGGAGAGAGAGATAGAACATTAATGATGAGAGAGAATCATGGACCGGCTGCCTCCTGCACGCCCGACACTGGGGATGGAGCCCGCAACCTGGGCCTGTGCCCTGACCGGGAATTGAACTGGGATCTCCTGGTTCATAGGTCGATGATGCTTAGTCACTGAGCCACGCCAGCCGGGTGAGAAACATTTTTTTATTATTATTATTGTTTAAAGTTTTACATATGTCTCCTTTTTTTCCCAATTGACACCCCCCCCCCTCAGCCATTCCCACCCCGGGCAAGCCCCCACGCCCCATTGTCTGTGTCCATTGGTTATGCTAATATGCATGCATACAAGTCCTTTGGTTGCTTTCTAACCCCCCCCCCCCACCTTTCCCATTTGTCTCTGGATCCATCTATTCTTGTTAATCAAATTATGTTGATCCCACATATTAGTGAGATCATGTGATATTTATCCTTCTCTGACTGGCTTATTTTGCTTAGGATAATGCTCTCCAGCTCCATCCATGCTGTTGCCAATGGTAAAAGTTCCTTCTTTTTTATAGCAGCATAGTGTTCCATTATGTAGATGTACCACAGTTTTTTAATCCACTCATCTGCTGATGGGTAAGAAACATTGTTTTAATGCTCTCACTGACGACAAACAAAATGATCCCAACAGGATGCCGTGACTTTGGGCTTCTGAAGTCTGGCACCTCCGTGTGCTTATCAGGTGCTCCGTGTGGCATCCGAGAGCTGGTAATAGATGCCCATCGAGGCTCAGGCACGCTTCCCGCCTCAGAGGCTCGCCCGCTGAGTGGCCGCCTGCCTGCGCGCCCAGCAGAAGCAGCAGGGGCTGGCCGGCCAGAGGGGAGGGCGGTGTGGCCTTCCCCACGTGCTGAGCGTAAGCTGGGCCGTGCTGTACATTTATGTAAACGCACAATGCGCACAAATATATTGCGCGAGCAAATTCTCAGATGGCGTCTGCCACCTGTTACCAGAAAGCAACACCAAGGAAAATGCATTCCCTAAATAACCTCTATTTTTTTTTTTTCTGATACGGCATCCCCTTCGTCACCATCATCATTTCTCAGAAAACGAGGTGATTCACAGAAATGTAGTCGTGTGTGGCATACAAGCTAGAGTTTTACGACCACATTTGCTTTGTTCCTGGAGAAGTGGGGTCCCAGATGGAGAAAGGGCATGAGGGGCCGACAGCTGCGGGAGATGATGGCGTGAGCTGCACCGTCGCACAGTCCACCCTCTTCCTTCCTGTGGCTCCTGTGTCAGGCCCCTCCCCGAGCCTGCGGCCTGGCTCTTCCTCGCTCTGTGCTAATGTTTCTTCTTCCCCTTGACTTTTCCTTAGGAGTTTAAACCCTTCCTATCCAGTTCCTATTCACTCTGTTTCCCCTGCATCCCATTCCAGAGGACCTTTTTCTCAATGCCTTCCTCTTACTCCTCAAACAAGGAAGCCGAAGTTCTTAGAAGGGTTACACCTACAGACTAATTGCGTCACGTGCTGTAGTTTTAAAGATAAAGCAGGTTCTCTCTATGGGACCCGGGTGGAGCTCAGGAGATGGTTACATCCAAGCAGGAAGGAGCGAAGGATGGAGATGGTGCGGGTCAATGGCCAGAGGCTGAGAGGGTACAAGACTTGGAGTTTGTGCTCAGAACTTATGCTCTAACTGGTGGCATTGCTTGATGTGTTATCAGGCTGATTTGGCTTCTGATCTAAACTCCTTGTAATCTCCAAGGAAGAGTGAGTCAGGGAGGAGCGAATGGTTTTGCTCTCGGTGGGAGGAGGCTAGTGGTTCCAGTGCTGGGAAGGAAAAGGCCATACACACAGTGGACACATTACTGAGGGCCTACTGTGTGCCCGCAGTTACGTGAATTGCTGGAGATCAGTGAGGAGAGAAAACCCCCCAAAAAATTTTACCCCTGTGGAGGTTATCATCATCCGCTTAAGCTACGTTTAAACCCAAACATGTTCCTTTTAGATGCAATTATTTATCTGACAATTATCACACCCTCCGTTTCTACTATAGCCAGTTACAGAGAAACGCAGTAATTTCCATCACTACAAATGTCTACACTTTATGGGAAAACGCATTGCGATGTGTTTGTTCAAGGGCTGATACCCACCATAATACATTTTGTATTCCCAGGCACACGACTCGGATTCTCACTGTGTTTTTGTGGAACGTGTGAATGGGTTCTCTTTTCATTATTGGGTTTAAATTTTCATTTAAAAAAATGGGACCTCATTAGTGATTCTGCTGCTACTAGAGGATGCATAGGTTTATTCTGTTCAAAGTCGGCCTGGGGATCTTCCAGTGAGACTGGCAAGTTTTAATAGGATTTGCTTAATCGCCACTATCACTGGAGATCTTCCCTTTTCATTTATGGACGTATAAAATGAAATCAGTGAAGAGCACGCTGTTATTAAAAATATCTAGACTTACAGAATGTTTGAAATAACTGACAAAAGGAAATTGCAGCTGTACTTTTGGGAGCAAATACACATGGAAAAAGTTTCCATCCGTTGTTTTGAAATGAATGAGCTGTGACATTATCATGAGCAGTGTTTTAACTACAGAAAAGTAATATGTTTTCATGGTTAATTTTAATGCAGGTTTCACAGGCCAGATGGCAATCTGAAATGTAATCTTATTAATACTCCCAGGGAGTCATTAAACTAGCTCAGCTTTGTACAGTAAAAATATTACGTAATACCTACCAACTGTGGGCATTGTCATTGATTCAAATCAGCATTCTTTCTCTCTCATATACATGAAAATATTTGATTGATTTTAAATATTAGACATACTTCACTATAAAACTAACAAGCATTCTTAAGTAAAAGCCATAAGTTATTTTCATGTACTTGCCGGTCATCAGGTATTAAATTAAGGAAACATATATTTGTCTTAATTTATATACCACATCATTTCAGGAAAATACACCTTCAACTGGAGTTTTTTCTCCTGAAAATCTGGGAAATTTCTATTGACTACACATGAGTACATTTAGATCCTATATTTTTTAAAGCCATCATGTTCACAGACTTTATAAAAAGACTAATGCATACCTCTAATTGTATAATAATTTTACATTTAAATGAAAAATACATAACATCTTCAAAAAATTAAGTATATGTGCCTTTGAAATTATTTTATCTTAATAATATTTCCTAACTCTGGTATTGGACTAGAAATTAATCTTTCAACTAGTGAACACACCTGTTCTTGCTTGAGATTTTGTAATTGTCTAAAAGTGACCTTGCACTGTGGACTGTAAGACCCCACTGCTCGGTCCCTGATTCCTAAGCCTGCTTCACCTGTCCCAGCACTAGTAACCCGTGCCTTTTCTCCCGTGTACAGGGCTCCCCAGGGGAGCGGGGGTCGGCGGGCACCGCAGGCCCCATCGGATTGCCGGGGCGTCCAGGACCCCAGGGTCCCCCTGGTCCAGCCGGAGAGAAAGGTGCTCCTGTAAGTAATTTCAAGGAGAAAAACATATTATCCTGCCGCCCTGCAAAAGTTATTACTTTTTATTCAAGGATATTAGCTCTTCACACGCCACTGCGTTCTCACTGCCTATGTGCCTGGCATAGAAACACACTTCTTTATTTTTATAGGAGAGGATATTTCAAATTCAATGAAATGAGCTGATATTTTTCCACACTTTATGAAACCCTAATTCTGTGAGGGAGTTGGATATTATTAATGTAAAAGGCTTCTGATTTGGCTCCTTTAAGAAAAAAATAAAATTGGAGTTTTGATTAAAACTATACCTTACCACTATATTTTAGAAAGGAGTGCACTTTTCTCTCTTCTTGTAATACAACTTTATTTTTTAAATATATATTTTTATTGATTTCAAAAAGAAAGGGAGAGGGAGAGAGAAACTTCAATGATGAGAGACAATCACTGATTGGTTGCCTCCTGCACGCCCCCTACTGGGGATCGAGCCCACAAACTGGGCATTGCCCTTGACCAGAATTGAACCTGGAACCCTTAAGTCCGCAGGCTGACGCTCTATCCACTGAGCCAAACCAGCCAGGGCAGTACAAATTTATTTCCAATCATTTTCATGCAAGTGAAACCCATAGGGAGTGGCGGCTCTTCTCATGCGATTTGAGTTTGGGTCTACAGTGAACGAGATGGGAACATCTGACCAGTTACTTCATCGCACATGTATTGGATTTTTAAATTTTTATACTCGTGATCATAAGCTATACTTTGTTCTTCACTAGGTTTATGTTGCTGTGTCAAGATCTCTTCCCTCTTTTGGTTCCTGCTTTTGATGTAATCATATTAATTTTCTAAAAAATGAAAGCTTTCTCTCATCCTCCAAGATGAAAACACAAACTCATTCAGTAAATGTAGATGAAAATCAGACATCATATGCAAAAATATGAGTTTAATAGATTTGTATACATGTCAGTCTTGAAATATGTAATCTAGTTTAAGCCTATAATTTTAAAAATACTTTTTTTTATCACGAAGACTTAGTTTTAGCAAGTTTTAGTTTTAGATTAAACTAGTTGAGTTCATTGTCCAAGCATTTGCTCTCATTACTGTTTGTGATATTATTCAAAGGTTTCCAAATTAAAATGATTGTTTTCTGTAAACGATTACCTTTCAGAAACATTTAGAATGTTAAAATGAGGCCATGCCCCCTTGGACAGAAAAGAAGATAGCCACAATATTTTGTGGGGATCAGGTGAAACTGTAGTTCTAAATCACTTTGTAGAATATGCATGAAACATTTATTAAAAATACAAGGAAGGTCACAAACAAAACCTATTGCCAGGTTGGGCAGTGAGCAAATGTGTTTTCATGCATTTTCAGCCCTAAAGGCCAGTGTCTGGTATCACCCTCCAAGAAATAAAAGCTTTCTCCAAGAAGAAAGGCTCAGCGAGTTTTTGCAAACATCAAGCATCCGATTTATGGATATTCGGAACTTGATTAGGAAATGTGTGCTCGAAATAAAAATTCCAAGATGATTCGATCAGACCTGTGGGCCATCGCCCGCGATTCGTACCTCGTTACCAAGGAGAGCGTCCTGGCTGGGAAGTAGGCGGTGGATTTTCTGCGTCCTCCTTTACAAAATACTCTTTTCTTGAGAACTTAGGCAATTTCCTTGCAAATCTGGAAGCTGGAGTGTGACTGTTAGCGCTGCTCCTTAAATCTGTAGCGAACAGCTAATGTGCAGGTTTCTCACCACAAAGTGACGGTCTGTTGGCTTTTCAATTACAGGGAGAGAAGGGGCCCCAAGGCCCCGCGGGCAGGGACGGAGTGCAAGGCCCCGTGGGGCTCCCGGGGCCGGCTGGGCCCGCCGGCTCCCCCGGGGAGGACGGAGACAAGGTGGGTCCCCCCTCTTCGTCGTGTATCCTGTGAAAGTGGCTTTTCCTCAAGAACCCTACGTGTTAACCTAGGACTAGACCCCAGATCTGAAGGTGCCTCCTCTAAAGTTTCATGCATCTGGTGTGGGCTCCAAAGTTTTATTTCAGATTTTGGGGGCTAGTAAACATCCATGAAATAGGTGGGATATGAACAAGGACAGGGAACAGGCACAAGAACAAAGAGGATGAGGAAAAAGTAGAAGGTGCCCAAATTGCTCATTTGTGTGTGAATACCTAGGCTTTTGGAATAAATGTGAAATCAGTGTCATCAATTACTTGTGTACACCCAGCCCTTTCGTCTTGGGTATTGCAGAGTAAAGACTTAGGAATGGGCTGCAGACATGTCTGATAATCCTGCACCCCTCTCTCTTTTACTAACATAAAAGATTCTGAGCTCTTCATTCTGAACGTATAGCTGTGATGTTGTGTCTGAAGTTATATATCGTCTAATGTTATTGTGAGGCACTATAGCAACACTGGTGAACCAATGCTATGATAATGTGCAACATTTTGGAAACTAGGAGAAAAATACTTTTTCATTGCCATGTAATTATACATTTTTTAATAAATCCATGTACTTCTGTTATCAATCATGGTAATTTTTCAGACAAAATGGATTTTATAAAGTAAAAATCCTATTGCAATATTCCTCCAGGTTGAGTTGACTTCAGTTGTGTTTTAGTCAATACCAGACAGTGAGAAGCGGAGGGAACCTGCCTTGTACAGTTGAAACAGGGACATTAAGGGCTAGCCTGCAATTATGTAAACATCAGATTTAATAGGGAAATAATAGTGATGATGGTGCATTGGTGTGGCATACTACAGATAAACTTTACCTCGAATTTTCCAATACAGGGTGAAATCGGTGAGCCCGGACAGAAAGGCAGCAAGGGCGACAAAGGAGAAAACGTGAGTTTCCTGCTGTAGTGAGGGGGCATCATTCACTTAACTCCTGCTGCTGATAACCATGGATAGAGAATTAGTACTGCTTATTTATGTATCAGAAGATTATCACATCAACACTATAACATTTGGGATTCAATCAATTCCATTTTTTAATTTACATTTTATTTTTCAATTAGAGTTTATATCCAATATTACTTTGAATTCAGTCGATTCTAATAAAACCCGTTTCCACTATCCTTCTCAAAGTATTCCAAAAAATTCAAGAGGAGGGCAGACTCCCAAGCTCCCTTTACGAGGCCAGAATTATTCTAATTCCAAAGCCAGATAAAGACATGACAAAGAAAGAAAATTACAGGCCAGTGTCCCTGATGAACATAGATGCTTAAACCCTCAACAAAATATTAGCAAACCAAATCCAGCAACACATTAAAAAGATCTCACACCAAGATCAAGTGGGATTTATTCTGGGGATGCAAGGCTGGTGCAATATCCGTAAAACAATAAGCGTGATACACCACATAAACAAAATGAAGGATAAAAACCACATGATCATATCACTAGAGGCACACACAACATTTGATAAAATCCAGCACCCATTTATGACAAAAAGTCTCAGCAAAGTGGGAATAGAGGGAACATACCTCAACTTAATAAAGGCCATAGATGACAAGCCCACAGCCAACATCAGACTCAGTGTATATTCAGATTTACGCAATAATCCCAACCAGCAATTTTACCTGCCATCATTAGTTCAGATTTTCATGTGGTTTAAACAAAGTAAAGTCTTCGTTGTTATGAAAAGAATGTTGACCTCGTTCACACCTGAAAGTGTTTTGGGTTCCCTGGAACTTCGCTTTAAGCACTTTTTCCAACTCAGAGCTGCTACGCTAAGGAACAAGCTAATCCAATGACTCTCTTTAGTGCCTGGATGATTTATAAGGCCTTTTCAGTATTGACATATAAGATGTAAGTTAGCAAGAAACATGTATTCCTGTAAGACTAAGAAGCCTACTCAAGTCTATTGTTCACAAGAAGGAGTCCTGGTATACTTACTAAGTAACACTCAGTTCCACGTGTTTACATATGGGGACCAGTCTAACTTCCCCACACCACTACCTTCCCCATGCAGAGGGGCCCCACCTCCCAGCATGCACTTAGAGTGACAGCACACAGGTGAACTTCTCATGTGCTCCTTCTGACTCATACATCCCTCATTCAAGAGAACCGGTGTTCTGAAAATTTTCAGATGTGAAACTTCACCGCTATCTATGTTAGTACAGAAACCCATGTCTAAATACCTGCAACATCACAGACCTGAGTGGCTTTCCCACCTGCTGATGTAAAATGGATACAGCCACACACCTGTGAGTCTCAGGGACGAACGCCCATAGTGGTTGACTGCGCTACACTGAAAAGACTTCTTTTTATCGCCAAGTGAAGAGAACGACCCGCCCTCGGCTCCTGAGACTCTCTGGCCTCAGTGGCAGAATTCCTGATTCTTCTCTCCCCTTAGGGTCCCCCTGGCCCCCCAGGTCTTCAGGGTCCCGTCGGCGCCCCCGGAATTGCTGTAAGTATCCCTCCTTGCCCAGCCCACCTAAATCCTTACAGTCCCCGATTAAATTCATGAACTGTTGCATAGCCAGACTATGTGATATTGTTCGTATGCTTAATATGGACTGAAATGTAGAAGATCTAACAGAGCTACCAAGCTGATCTCTATAAACAAAAGCCCTTGTGACTTCATCTCACAAGAGTCCCTAACCAGTTGGGAAGTACACTGTAGTCAATGCTGAGCGTTATTTTTCCTTATAACAAAGCTTTTTTTTCTCTTTCTTTCTCTCTTTCTTTCTATTTTGTTTTATTGCTTAAAGTATTACAAAGAGTATTATGTATGTCTCCTTTTTTTTATCCCCCTTGACATTCCCCCGGCCTCCCCTACCCCCCAGTGGCTTGTGTCCATTGGTTATGCTTATATGCATGCATACAAGTCCTTCAGTTGATCTCTTACCCCCCTCCTGCCCCCCCCAAAGCTTTTACTTCACTTGGCATACACAAGAAAATTAAAATCAGCCGTATCCCAGAAACAAAGAATATGAACAAAACAAACACTGGGATATTTGCAGCAGAGAATGGAAGCTTAATCCACTTGCTACTCGTTTACTCCTGCCTACACCAGCTTGGATTCCACCAGAAGCACTTATACTTTATGATGACGTGTATCCAGTCACCATCTTCCCAGTTTGTGATCATGTTCCTTGTTCTCCGCCAGGGAGGTGACGGGGAGCCAGGGCCCAGAGGTCAGCAGGGGATGTTTGGACAGAAAGGGGATGAGGGAGCAAGAGGCTTCCCGGGACCCCCTGGTCCCATCGGTCTTCAGGTACGTTGCTCTCGGCCTGTGTCCTCTGTCATTCCACCTGCTTCGCACCAGCTTCTCTGCTGGATGTAAAACAAAGTAGAGTGTTGGGACAGGGCTCACCCTAAGGGCTGTGTTTCTTATATGTGTATCTGAGCTGCAACTTCTTTTTACCTGTTAATATTCATTTTTCTGGAGCTGTATCTGCCCCAGTTTCTGTTTTTGGTGTTTATTTAGCCCATCTTTGATATTACATCTGCTGTCCTTATTCTTCTGTTTGAAAAATGACTCTTGTTTAAGTCTGATAGCCAAAAGGAAATTGTTAGAAGGGTTTTTTCATCTCGTTTTGTTTTGTTTCGTACATGTCATAGCAGGAAAATTGGTATTTCAGATGGCTAGCAAAAATTAAAAGCATTCTGAGAAATAGCAACTGCCAATCACAGCCACCAACAGAAAATACCAACAGCAAACGTTAGAGTAACGGGTCACATAAGCAACATAACAGTGAATGGATCGTTTAAAATCACATTTAAAATTGTGATGTGCGTTTTATAGAGCGTGTTCAGGAGAGGAAGTGTGTTCTGTAAGCACCACAGGTGAGGAATTTCAGACAGACTCCAGGGAAAGCAGGCGTCACTGACGTCACTCCCAGAGAAATCACGCATCACTGACGTCACTCCCAGGGAAAGCACACGTCACTGACATCACTCCCAGAGAAAGCATGCGTCACTGATGTCTGTCCTATTGGCTACCTCCTCCTACTGCGCTCAGGTTCCTACAAACTGGAAACAGCGAGCTTTCCTTATCCACTTGCTCATTCTACACCTGCCTCGCGCTCCTCGAGAGCAGCGGCCGCCAACTTTCCGGACCTCCAGGGTCCACGGACCACCGGCTGGCGACTGCTGCTCTAGAAGATTACAAAATTTTGTTTTAAATAACATTCAAGTACCATTTTGATGTTAGTTATGCCACATTAGAAATTTTAGAAATGTTCAAATTAAATCTATTCACTGCACTTAAAAATTTGTGAGGCTATAGAAAAGTAAATAGAAGTGGAATTTGTATAAATTTCATTTTTTATCTTTATTTTCACAAGTAAAGTCCCAGAGTATTGGTTTTTAATATTAAATAGCTTAGTATATAATTACACAAATTGCATTGTAAACTATAATTAATTATATTATAATTATTATTGTTATAAAATTCATTGAATGTCTACCAGTGAACATATCATCATTTTCCACTTTTATTTTCATGCCAAGAAAAATCCTTTTAAACTTGGAAAATGCAGATTTTATTCTCATATTACTGTTTAACTCTACTACACTTATTAGACAATAATAAATAAGCAATCATGAGTACTACACCTCAATGTGTGAAAAACACATGTATTTGAAAACAACAAGACATTAAACATTAGATTGCCAATGGCTATGGTAACATTCCCTTTCCGCTTTCTCATTTAAGAGATTGCTCTGAATTCTATAAGGGTGTAATTCAGGAATTTAGTTCTCATGATTAAAGAAGATGCCTTGTAGCTTATATTTATAACATATTAAAAAAATTACCTTCATTACCTCAACTTAATAAATGTGCTGTTTGATAAGGTGACTCAAGAAATCGATACACTAAGAAATGGATTGTATTTTGCCATGGCTACCTCTTTAAATCAGGAATCTGAAATGATGTTAATGTGACTAACATGTTCATAATTGATCTACGTCCTTTAATTGAGTCTTCATGGCAGCATAGATATTAGCCATTGTAATAGACCTAAGTAATAATGATGTAATACTCTGGTTAAATGACTTGATTTTTCAGTTTGAAGTTTACTTTTTGTCTGCATATGAAGGAGACATAAAATGAACGTCTTTGGCCTAAATTCATTTTTTCATTTCATCACTTTAGTGGCAAATGATTTCAAATTGGCAGAACCTCTTCCTGTATAAATGACTCCCAGGAAACGCTGGACTCACGAAAACCGATTCACCCGGGGCCATTTGGGAGGTTTAGCTCTGCAAGGAGAGAACCTGACTCGTTATGTCTCTGTTAGTTTTAATAAGAACATTCTGTCTTAATCAACTCAAACTATAATCAAACTTCATTAGAAAGAAAGAAATTTTTCAAATTTTTTTCTATCGGGAGGTTCCTACTGAGTTAATATTAGGGATGACCATACGCATAAAAAAATGATGCAATGCAGAGCTGGGCTTGTTATGGAAATAAAATATCCACTAGCATTTATAGATCATTTAATTTGGGGATCCCAAATTAGATGCACTCTCTAGAAAAGGAGGTGGAAACCTGGATAAAATATAGGGAATGTGTTCATTTACATGGTGTTGGTGAGAACTGAATTATGCCTAAATTGCAATGCAGATTACTTTAAAAAAAACAGATTTACAAATGAAATATTTATTTCATCTGTGTTCACGTCTACTTGCATGTTTAAGAATTTAAGCTTGTGTGCTCCATCGATGAATTAGCGTCTCTGAGGTGGTGGATCTTGGAGTCTAAAATGTTAGCCATCTCTCCCAGGTAGTTTTCAGGAGGACTAAAATCTGCAACTCTACCTGGCTATTTCCTCCCGGGAGCTTCTCTAGCAATTCTGGAACCGACAGTAGATGATGGTAACTGCCTGGGAATTACATGTAGCAGGCCACTTTCCTAGACACCTGTCTGACATTCGATAAAAAAGAAATGAAATCCTGGTTATGTTGTGCAGTATAAATCTGCACTTAAGATTTCCTCATAAAAATGAGCATATACCCAATGTTTTAAAAGTTTATATATCTACTTGGTAAAGCGCCCTCTCCCCAAACTGGGTCATGTGGAAGCAGTAGATCATCAAAACCACTTACTGGGGTATCCCCAGCATAAAAAATGAAAGGGAACAGGATAAGTAAAGTAGAATGAAAACGTCAAAGACCCTCACCTGTGCAGGAAGGGTCAGCATGACTGTTAGAAGCCATGTTTCAGCTACTTCGCATGTGCAGGTTTAGGGAGTAACGAGTAAAATGCAGTTATTACTGTGGGTCGTGGTCTAATAATTTGCTGCTACTGTAGTGAGGTGCCATGTAAATACTTTTCTAAAGTACCAGCGTGAGTTTAAAGCTTTGCATCATGTGTTTTTTTATTTCTTAAGTAGATTACGCCCGAGATTCTATTGTATCAGCTTTAAAAATAAAATATGTATAGAGTGTATAAGATATATACAAATAACATTAAAAATTAAAACACTCCATAATTATACTAGATTTGAAACTATTACCACTTTTAAAATTGACACCTAAGAGCTCATGATTGTAAGTACACAAGCAAGTGGCAAATTTGTGTTTTTAAGTGCTGCATACAGTTAGAGTGTGTACAACGTGTGATATGAAAGAGGAAAAATAATTCTACATGGGGGACCTAGTGAGAAAGTTCAAGGGAAAAGTACAATAATCTTCTCATGAAGACGTAGCCAGGTGACATTTGAGTGCAACCTGCTCTGTGAGTTCTGGTGACTAAACTCAGTGTAATATTATACAAAGCCTACGTGTTATTTGTAAGTGTAGATATAAGATTTTGTCACATGTAGTCATTTCTTATAAGTATTTTGATGTGATAGTTTCTGAATCTTAATTTTCATGTTAAAGTTCTAACAACTTTATATTTATTTTTTGGTTTTATGTCAGAAATTGGATAAATGAGTGACTTTTATGGTTTTTCTATTCTATTTTCTTAGGGTCTGCCAGGCCCACCTGGTGAAAAAGGTGAAAATGGGGATGTCGGTCCCATGGTACGTTTTTATTGTTAAGTATCGGATAGATATGATGGATTCCCATGTTACTAATATCTCCTGAAGGTTTATTAATGTGAACAAAGTTGTCCTAAAGGCTATGGCTTTTCAAATGGATGCTTTCTCTTTCCTCTACCCACCCTGCATTTGTGACCACTGCGTCTCTCTCATCACGTTGAACCTCTGTTTTTTCTTTCTCGCTTTGGGGTAATGGTGAACACACCTGGGGCTCTCGCTGGTCGATATATTGTGATATATCTTTCATTTCTATGTGCGTATATTCCCGAGGCGTAGATAAACTGCTGCACTTCAGTTATTTACTAGTATTGAGTTCTGGACTTTCATGTGGCGTAAATAAAGAATAGATAGTGGTCTCCCAGGATTTGAATAATTAGCAAATGTTAGCACAGTATTAAAATTGATTGTATTTCAAAAGTCTTCATTTAACAAGGAATTCTCAATTAATTAAAACGCGATGACATAATTTCCATCGATTGATTCTGGCTTTCTGCTCTCATGGTTCAACTGAAAATGTGAAATACCTATGTGTGTTTACTAAGCACTGTATTGGGTAAGGAAACAATTAGGTAGGATCATTGAAATTAATAATGAAATATAATGAATACATTTCCTAATTGCTGCTTTCTTTCAATAAAGATTACTCCAATATGTACTTCCTTAAAATACATGTTTGATAATTTTACACTTGAACATTAGATTTTCTTTTCTTCAAATAAGAAATGATTTTTTATCATCACAATAAACTTAAAAACGGGGGACATAAAGGTGCTGATTCAGAACTGATTAAGACTCCACGCAGCACTGGGTAGAGAGCAGGCACCCCCTGGATGTGGCTGCCAGGTTCCCTGAATATTAATGCATTCTCCTGACCTACGGTAACACTGGGAGTAGACAAGCTTTTCAACCATGATATTAAAATAAACTGTGACCTTTAAAAAAAATACCAATGCCCTGGCATTCACTCCAGACTAATCACAAGTGTGCGGTTACGGATGCTGACCATCCATACTTTATTAAAAGCGTCCAAGTTCATTTTAATGCAAAACAAGGAGAGAGAACCATCGTTTTAGAAAGACAATGAGGCAGTTAATCGTATTTCAATTCTAACCAATGGAACACGTATACACGTTTTAAAATACTCTATAGAATTAAGAATTCCAGAGCTACTCAGGCGCCATTTCTTCTTCCAACTTCGTTACTTTTCTACACTAGCATTCTGGCCTATCCTGGCACAAACTATTTCTAGTTGTATTATGAATTCATTATACCAGATAGCAGCAATAGACTTCTTAAATTTTTTTAAATATGCCTTTATTGCTTTTTAGAGAGGAAGGGGGAGAGAAAGAGAGATAGAAACATCGACGAGAGAGAAACATTGATCAGCTGCCTCCTGCACGCCCCTCCTGGGAATCGAGACTGAAACATGTGCATGTGCCCCGACTGGTAATTGAACCTGTGACCTCGTGGTGCGTGGGACAATGCTCCATCCACTGAGCCACACTGGCCAGGCGCCTTTTTCAATGTTTCCCCTGCAGTTTTAGTTTCCCCGTAGCTATGTATAAAGAAGCATTTGCTAATGTGGCGTTGTGTCCACCAAGAACGTGTTATAAGCCCGATGTGCTCCACTGACTGCTTTTGCAGTTTCCCAAGTGCGTTTAAGTGCGGCCTCATAACCTTATGTCCGTCTCTTACAGGGTCCACCTGGCCCCCCCGGCCCCAGAGGTCCCCAAGGTCCCAACGGAGCTGATGTAAGAACTGTGAAGTATACGTTAGTTATTGTGAAGTTGTATGGGGGTGTTGACATTTAATGACCACTGTGTCTGCAACACAAGGGGGATAATCATTCTGTTACTAAACGTTGAAGTGCACAGAGTTCAAGGGTCCCCTATTTACTCCATGTCATTTTCCAAGAAAAGAAACAGGCTTTTCAGGGAATGAATCACCACAAATACAAAATAGGTACAAAGTGCACATTCAATACATACTTATTGGTGAGTTAGAAATATTAGCTTTATTAGAATAACCACATTTGTTCAGTTCAACATAGTAAGACCAGGCCTTGCATATGATAACTGTTCAATGTTACCGAATTGTCTCAAAATTTAACCTTTGTCGCTTACAATGTCTTGAGGAGATGGTTTGTGATTAGCTTTGATTGCCTGAGCCCAGGACTGTACCCCAGCCCGCCTTTACGCATCTCATCGGTGACTTTTATCTAAAAGTTTGCAATTTTTTTCACTCTATAAAATATGTTAGAATAATATGTGCCTATACATCATGCACCTCTCGCCATGTAAAATATTTCTTCTCAGTTGTATAAACAATCTCCCCAGAGCTTCATAACTAACTCACTGTTCCAGTATTCTAGGATTTTGAAATGTAATGTCATATTTATCTTGTTATCAATAACAAATGTATAGGCTTTGAGGTGATCACACCTTCTGACCTCACCTTTTCACCAAGAACGAGTCATCTATTCTTGTCTTTACTGCTCTTATGTCTGCTTTTAATTTGGGCCAGAATGTACCAGGAACAGATGTACCAAAAAGGCTTTTAGGTTATTGTCCTGAAGTAATTTTGAGGTTGGGAGGTGGTTGACCTTGTTTGTGGCATGGATCACCTACTTCCTAACCAGAGTCGTATTTTGATCACTACAAAAGTCATCCTCTAAATAGGGCATGTTCACTGATAGGAAGATTGAATTTACGTTTTGTGCACCAACTGGCAGGACTAGATTTGGAAAGTGTCCAGTCTTAGCTTCAAAAGTCTGGTGCATTTAAAAATCAGGTTAATTAAATTATTTGCTCTCCAGTGAATTCGACAACTCAGTAAAGGGCATGATTTTGTCCCATCCTTCCAATGACTTGGGGAATTCTTGCACATACTTCTCTCTCTTTAAGAAGAACTAGATGCATACTTATGGATTTATTACGTCGTTATAAGGAGGATAACTGTGTTCCTTTTCCTCTCCTGCAGGGACCCCAAGGCCCTCCAGGATCCATTGGTTCCGTTGGTGGTGTTGGAGAAAAGGTCAGGAACGTAGTGATGTACAGTTTGGAATGGCAAGAATAGAGGACTTGTTAGCATTGGCTAATGTTTGCAGGGCTTCTCTCTCAGTGTATCACACACAGTTATATGAATCACAACTCATCCTCTCCGGTAGTTCAATGATGAGAGGTAGAATGATTTTGAGCTACCATGGTTTTGATCGCCAGGTATTGTACCGATGGTGTACATGGAGTATTTCCTTTAATCAGCCCAACCTCCCTGTGATGAGGGTATTACTATTACCCACATGTCTGAGCCAGGAAAGCTGAAGCCTGGAGAATTTCAGTGTTTGCATCAAGGTTTTATCCGTAGAAAGGGACTAACTCAAGATCTACCCTGACCCAGGTATGTCTGACTAGACTAAGTGTCTCTAATAACACTCTTTACTGAAATTAGAAGAGATCGGTTGATGCAATGACTTAAAAGGGAAAACAGAATCCTTTCAACTACAAAAGAGTTCATCACTCACTCTGTCGTATGTGGAGTTTCATTTTCATTGCTGTACCCTGTCTCTGGCACTTTGTAAAATAACATCTGAACCCGAGATAGCTTCCTTTTCTCATGAACTCCATCAGGTTTAAAAATCTCCTCCTCCCCCTGGTGCAAATAGCACACTGATTCTCTGATTTATTATTGATGCATTCATGTTCATTTCTTAATAGAATTTTCCAAAAATTGACATCAATTTTGCTTTATGTAAAAACTAAGGTATTTATCAGTTTTGGTGGCCAAAAGTGAAATTTCAAAACATAAAATATTATCCAGTAGAAACAACAGAAATTTCTTGAATTTTCTAGTTATTAATTAATTGCTATCAGAAACAAAAAGTTCTGTTGTTTGATCTAAAACTTTTTTGATATATCTTGTATTCAATTTAATTTATTTTAATTTAAAATTTTAAAGCTCAGAAAAGTAATGTGATAGAATTAGAATATATTATTTGGATATTTATTTCTGCTCAACACTTACATCCTAGTATTATCAATGTAATTAACCCTATAGGACTATTCTTTTTAAATTTTTATTTATTTTAGAGAGGGAGGAGGAGGAGAGAAAGAGTAACATTGATTTGTTTATCCAATTATTTGTGCATTCATTGGTTGATTCTTGTATGTGCCCTGACCAAGGTTTAACCAGCAACCTTGGCATATTGGAATGATGCTCAAACCACCTTAGCTATCCGCCATGCCTGTGATTATTCAAATGGTTTCTTAATTACTACATATGAAGCACTTTAAAGTTAGGATTGAATTGTTACTGCATAAACAATCTGCTATTTTTTAGACTATCTCTTTATGTTCTTACATTGGGAGCTTAGTGTTGAAAAGGCGCTGGTGAGCTGGGGGTGGAATTGGAAGATCACTTTTCACTGAGTTCAGTTGTCATGGGAACAGAGGCGGGAGAGACCCTGTCTGATGGTGTCCCTGTCTCACACAGATGAGGACACAACTGTCCTCCTTCCCTCTGCGTCACCCCCCCTCCTTGGCTCTAATGCTGACTAGAGAGTTGTGAAACCTAGTCTCTACTTTTAGTTTTGCCCACATAGCAAATTTTAAAACCTTTTAATAGCTTTTTCAGCCCATCTCTTTGTTCTGCAGAGCTTTGGGGTGCAGGGGGGACAGTTGTAAGTACTTCGGTTGCTTCTTGGGTGGTTTTCCTCCTGTGTGACTCTTGGGTAAACACGGGTGCCAGATGCTTGGAGCTGTGCGCACCTCCCTTCCCATGCTGTTCCCATGTGCTGACGGCCTGTCTGGCAGCCCGGCCAAGCCCAGTCTCCAGAGAAACACTCAGTCGGCCAGGGTGGTGATTCCACTTCCTACAATCCAGATGTGGCCGACTCTACCTGTGTCACCGTCATAGAAAGTTTTCATTTTTCTCTTTCAAAAAAAAATATGCTTCTGTGTGACAGCCAGATAGAAATGCAATTCTGATTTTAATTTTCTTCAGCATCTGGAGTAATGTCATTTGCTGTAGATGACAGGTTTCTGATATCAGCTTTGATTCTGGCTGGATGCTTCCTCATTTTCATTTTGGAAAACTTATTTCCAGTCACAAATCAATGAAAAAAATAAAGGGCAAGAAAAGTGTATCCCTTAGTCATGCTGCACTCTGCTTAAAAAGGGGTAGCCTGTTTCCAGAGAATATATATTTGCTACAGATGGATTTCTGCACTTGAACGGTTTCTCAAAACAGAGATGTGTATCAGCACAGGGCCTGTGGATTTAATGCATATTTTATGACAAAAGGCACACAGAGCCATTTGCTGTCAATCTGAGCAAGGGTGTTATAGAATGGGGCAAAATGGTGGCATGCTGAGTAATGACAGTTTAAAATTATAACATAGCTGCTCTACAGAATTTACACTATTGCATATTAATTATGACTTTCTAGAAGGAATATGGTGTAGCCTTGTTGATACGAGAAATACAGATTTATCCATTTGATGTAGGCTTGTCGTAACGTTTTATTTACTTGGAATTTTGTCCTATTCACAAGCCTTTAAATGGGACATTACTTAACATTTACACAACATTAATTTCTTCTTAAATAATTGTTCACTTATTTTGTGCACACCTGCCTGTAATATTCAAAAGGTAATTTGCATATGAACTTTTGACAAATGAACATAGATGTGTTGTTCTCTAAATGAAGAGATTTCTGTAGTAAAAACTTGTCTTTAAATTTTAACTATTCAAATCTCTTTGCCACCTGTCATTTTCCTCATTTGAAAAAATGGAAATAATCCTTAAGAATCTAGTTTAACTTTATAGTGGACAAGGATTAAAACACAACAACAAAATATGCAGAGGGTGACTAGAAGAATAGTTATTTTCCCTCCAGTTCCAATTTCTGTGGTCTCACCAGGGGTTAACGTGGTGGCTCAGAAGATATTTTGTGCATGGTCAATAGATTTCCTGTATTTGTGTACTTTTCTAGAGAGAGATTAATTTGTTGTTTATTGTTCCACTTATTTATGCATTCATCGGTTGATCCCCTGACCAACCAACCTGTGGTGTATCAGGACGATGCTCTAACCAATTGAGCTACCCGGCCAGGGCCTGATTTCCTATGGATTTTTTTCCAGCTTTATTGAGCTGTAATTGACAAATAAAAATCATATACATTTAAGATGTACAATTTGATGTTCTGGTACAGGTATGCTTTGTGAAATACCTTGCTACTCTCTCCTTGTATGAGTTTGACTGTTTTAAATTTCACACCTAAGTGAACTCATGCAGTAGACTATAATATTCCATGTAGAAAGCATTTGATTTGAATGGCAAACTACTTAAGATTTATTTTGAAGATATGAATAATGAATAATGACAGAAATATCACATATATCATCCCATCATACTCAGATAGCTGAATGACTCATTGCTTTGTAAATAATATAAATACAATATTATTTCAATAAATATTACTTGTAAGATTTATTTAAAAACTGGAAATATTTGCTACTCATCTTGAGAAGAAAATAACTTATACACAGTGAAAGTACTTGATGTTTTCTGTCATTATGCAGATAATTCATGAAGTTAAAATATGTGCATATTTTCATCGAGGAAGGAATTATATACATAAGATAGCCTCGCCCTGGGATTCTGTTTCTATTTCATATAATGCATTTCAAACAAATGTATGAGCAATGGGAATATTTGAGAGAGTAGAGTTAAATGTTAAAGAGCATTCAGGCCTTACATTTTTAAAAACTTTAGAACCATTTCTGCCTCAGAATTGCTGGTACCTCTGATCTGGTGGATAAACATGGCACATGAATGTACTGATACATTATTTCTCTCGGATGATTACTCGAATAGAATATTTGCCGGCATTCTAAGTTCAAAGAATTAGTAACAGACTTTCCTAACTAAAACCTATTGGAGGCTTAGTTACCAGTCTAAGGTAGAAAAATAACCATCCAAATTAATAATATGTACATCCTCAAAAGGAGCAGTTTTAATTGGTATCTATGTACCTTTATGCATCTTATAAATACATTCCGTTTCTATGTTCTTTAGGCCTCTACTAAATACATTTACAGGAGAATCAAAATACTACCAAATGATTTGCTTATTTGTCAGTGATAAATTAAATTCACATTTTGGTACAAAAATACCTGAAATTGTTGAATCCATACACTTAATTAAATACACACTGGGCTGGGAGCAGCGGCTGTCTGTCCTGTGAGGCTGGTGGGACCCGGGGTGAATGACCCGCCTGGTAACTAACCAATGAGAGTTGTAGCTTTGGCGTCTTCCCCGAGAAGGAAAAGTCTCCCTGCCTTTTAGAGATGAGACTGATCGAAGGGCTGGTCTCAAACATCGTGGTCGTCACTGAAGGTGGTTTCACAAATGTGAGCCCTCACGTCCGTGCCCTGATGCTCATCCGATCTCTCCGTTTCAGGGTGAACCCGGAGAAGCAGGAAACCCAGGGCCGCCCGGGGAAGCAGGCACGGGGGTAAGTGAGGGCCTTTCCTCCGGGGCGGGGGGCGGCCAGGGGCTCCCCTGAGCGTTTGTGACACGTCACCCACTCCTCGCTGTCACTCGGTTGTTTCCTTGCCTTTCCATTAAGAAAAGCAGACACTCGGAGCATGTCCGTGGGATACTTTGTCATGTCCTCCGCATGTTTTAATGTAGACATTGCACGAGTCACAGTTGTGTAAGGCAGAGCATTCGGAGTTGAGCTGTTTATCGTCTACAGTTTTGTGATGGGTTGTCCACAAAATAAACAGACCAACATGCTACATCAAAAAAAATATTTAAATTGTGTTAGGATGGCGCGTTCTCACTGAGATCTGTTTAAACCTGGCGTGAGTGTGACCCCTGGGGGAAGCCTTGGGAAACGTCTGGACAGGTGTTTGTTGGTTGTGGTGCTTGAAGGCAGGGTAGCTCATTCATAGACACCGGGGGAGCTGTTCTGCATCTCGCAGTTCATAGCACAGCGCCCTGCAGCCCAGAGCCCTCTGCCCTGATGCGCAGCCTACGACACTGGCTCACACACATGGAAAAGGCTCCCGGGCTCTCCTCCCGCGGGAAGCGAGCTGGAGCGTGGAGCCGCCCTCATTCAAAGCGCTGAGCGTCCTGAGAGCACGGACGGGACCCTCGGTGTGGCTCTCACTCTATAAAAGCGCACGCTGCCTGGCGACCACTGCTTGGGTTGTCACTAGCACGGTCCTCTCTTTCGTATTCCTCATCCGGTCATGCAAGGCGACCCCGTTCCCAGTAGGAAGCCTGGGGAACCGAACGCATTGCCAGAAGCCCAGCCAGGAAATGGCAGCCCGGAGTTCAGTGCAGGTCTGCGCATCTCCGAGGTCCACGTCCTCCCCGTCTGAGGAGGCGGCCAGATGATCTCCAGCGCCCTCGAATAACTGCAGTTAGAGCCGCGCTTGGCTTACAGATGGAAACACCTGAAAGCTGGGGACAGGTTTGACTTGGAGCTTGTAAGGTAACCGCTCTTCTTCTGCTGTGTAGGGCCCCAAAGGAGAACGAGGAGAGAAAGGGGAAGCGGGGCCCCCCGGCGCGGCTGGACCTCCCGGCGCCAAGGGGCCGCCAGGGGACGATGGCCCGAAAGGCAACCCGGTAAGTTGGTCCCTTCCCAGTGGCACCGAAGTCAAGGCCACTTTGGAGCTTTTCGCAGGAAGACGAGAAGTCATGAGACTGACTGTTCATCATTGCATACACTCCGCCCAGCCTCCCGGGACTGCCTTCACTTGTAGCAGCGCTAAGAGAAGAAGGGAGACATTCTCACAGGGACATACCATGACTTGTACCTCGTAAACGTCAGAATACCTAAAAAATAGTTTTCATTTATTTCCTTCCCTCTGGACACATCCTTCTAGGGTCCTGTTGGTTTTCCTGGAGACCCAGGTCCTCCCGGGGAGCCCGGCCCTGCGGTGAGTAACGTGGAAAATAAAGCGGGGGGGGGGGGATGTTCCCAGTGTCTCTATGGCTAATAATTACAGAAAAATGTAATCACTTACCTCAGAGGGAAGGGGGAGGGGTGGGAAGAAATGAAGTAAAGAACTTACATGCATAGTGCATAGCCCTTGGACACAGACAATAGTGCAGGGAAGGTCTGGGGGGGACAGTGGGAGGGAAAACGGGGGACATCTGTAATACGTTTCATCAATAAAAGTAATTTTATTAAAAAGAGCATACTACATTTTAAATTTGATGCGGCCACAATTTCACAAATCTTTATGGAAAGAGTGAGAGATACCACAGTCCTTAAAAGAACAACAGAAAGAGCCGAATACTGTGTCCTCCTGGTCATAATTTAGCTCAAGGACTAGGACCGTATACTGTACCCTTTCCTCAGATCGAAGTGAATCAATAGTGAGAAATATCGGGCTCATTTTCTGTTCCCGTTACAGGGTCAAGACGGCGTTGGTGGTGACAAGGGTGAGGATGGAGACCCCGGGCAGCCGGTGAGGAAGCACACGCTGCTTTTATTTCATCTTTTCCTCGCCTCAGGGCATTTAAGAAAATCAGAAAGAACCATTTTTTTTCTGAAAGAATTATCAGTTATATTTCAATTCCAGTTAAAAGGCAAACTTACATGGAGTGTTTCTAACTCGATGTGATTTAAGAAATACAAGCAAAGCCTTCATGATAAAAAAAATGTAGTCACATCAGGTTCTGCCCGACTGCATCAGATCCAGCTGTCTGTCCATTCGTGTTACTATAAGTCATTTGGAAATCACACGTAAGACCAGAAAAGAAAGCCAGGTTAGGGCCTGTCCGGTGCATGCACTCCGGTTACTGGCCTCACCGAGCTCAGCGCTGTGCTGGCTTTCGGCTGCTGCTGCTGCTGTTGGTAATGACACAGGAGTGGGCTGTGGCCACGTGTGGCTGGTCAGGAAGGGCACGCGCTTGAGTAGGAGCCAGAGACACGCTGCCCTAGCACAGCTTCGTGTCCAGAGCGCCCCCCCTGGAGATCTGCCCGCGGAGCTCAGGCTCATTCTGTGCAGATGGCGCCGGGGCCATCGCCGGCAGGTTCCTGCTCCTGGGTGTAGCGATGCTGGCGTGGCACAGGGAGGGTGGAGACGCATCGTTTCGTGGCTGCACAGATGTATGCGACTGAGTGGCATTACCGCCCACATGATTCTGTAGTTAGCACGTCTACTGGCTGCTTGTCAGAGAAATGAGCACTTTTTAAAGAAACACGGTATTTCTGATCCGCTTTCTTCCGGCTCTGAGGGCGTTTTCACTGTGGATTCACCAGGTGTCTGCCTGCAGTTCCCTAGAGGCAGGCGCGGTATCGGAAGAAGGGCGGAGATTCTCCAGGAGAGAGATGTGGGGAGGTGAAGCAGGAGGGCTGGTTTCTGTCCTGAGTCTGAAAAACGTTGTGGCCGTAACACAGCGCCAGGGGCTTTAACGTATTTTTCTCATTTTATAGGGTCCTCCCGGCCCCTCTGGTGAGGCGGGCCCGCCAGGTCCTCCTGGGAAAAGAGTAAGTTTTTAAAATTATTTATTGGAAACTTCCACGCGTTATCCACTATGTGTGTGAATTCATAGGCTATATATGTGAGCGGCGCATTAGAATGATGCTGAGAAGTGTACGTCCTAGGGAAGACGGTGATTTCTTAAGTTTGTGAAAATACCTCTGGAACTGGATCACACTCGGGCCGCCAGGCCGAGCCGTCACAGTGAGGGCAGCTCCCATGTCTGTGCAGCCGCCCTCTGTGTAGCTGTCCTGGGCTGTTAGCGTCAGCTCCAGTGCATCCCAGAGAGATGGACTGTCACAGGCCAGGCTACCTAAGAAACTGAAAACCTGGATGCAGGATCCAGGGAATGGGCCCGGGAGCCATCAGCAGGAAACGTTAGATCGCTTTCCATGGGCAAACGTCTCTGATTTGGAAGCGGAGGGAGGATTTTAACAGAAGACTACAGTGAGATATACACACACAGCCCTTGTGGAGAGGTTGGTTCCAGCAGGTGCTAGATTTCCCTCCCTGTCCTTACTGCTGTGCTGTTCTGTAACAGCTTCTGTGGCCCCGCCTCTCGCAGCGTTTAGGCCTGCTCCTCCTCTAGTCTCTGTGCGTGGATAGGTGGGAAACACCAAATATATTTCTTGGGCTCGGTCTCCCTAAGAAATCCAAAGACTGAGCTTTCTCCCCTGGTAGCTTTATTTTAGGGGCATTTTCACACACCCGTCTTTGTAGACAGAGTGTAGTAGGTTTTCCTTTGGTCTCCCAGCAACATAAATGTGAGTTGATATTTACAGACATTTCTCTCTGACAGAAATGAATTTGGTTTGTAGTAAATATCTTCTTGGAATGCAGTTTCTCTTCATTGACCAAATGCCCCTTTTCCCTTCCTCCTCTCACTACGCTCCTTCAGTCACCAGAACATGAAAGCTTAAGTAAGCTTTGTCTCTGCTTTGTGGCATCAACATTCCTCCTCGGTCTCCCCACACTGGAGCCCCGGAAAGATAGACCAACAGCCATTAGGCTCCAACACCCCAGTGCCGAAGGAGCAATGGCAAGGCGTGTGTTCACACGTATTACCATTTTTTTTCCCTGAGTGAATCCTACACATAAGCCTTCCTAATAGAATATTGATCAGAATGTGGCAAGTGGTGGTGATACTGACATTCAACACTCTAACAGTTATTGAACAAGTAGGGGAATTAAGTTGTCATTTGTAGTACACGGATACCCTGTCATGCATTGGTAATACTTGAGGATAGAAGTGTATTTCCTTCAGGCACTAGAAGAGTGTGTAGCTGCTGTCAATAAGCCGTGAAATGCTAAGACCCAAGTTAGCCTCACAGCTGTTCAAAAACCAAGTTTGTTCCACGCATTTTGCTGAAAAATAATTTCTGGAGCTGATTAACATAACATAAACATGACAGCCTTAAAAAGCACCATCTCCACTCCTTTCCCCAACCTCAGTCTCAGCCCCTGACTCTGAGCACAACTCATTGCAAAAATTGAAGTAAACAAGAGTCTGGGGGGAAAATGAATGCAATTTTCTTGCGATCACTCATTTAAGCTTTCAGGACTTGTGTCTGAACTGGTGCAGAAAATTCCATCACCTGGCATCGCATGCTTGTTGAAGTAATAATACAAATTCAATTAACTAGTGGACATGAAATAAATATTCCTTAGTAATTGTCAGTTTTACAGGCCTTAGAGTAAGTTGATTACGGATACTTACGTGTGGATCTTACTGTGGCGGGCTCTCAAAGCCGGAGCCCTGTTGGTGTCGAGTTGAAAGGTTTATAGGAAATGCCAAAAGTGAAGACATGAATAATGCGGCACAATTATTAGGAACAAAACGTAAATATCATGGCGATTATAATGTCTTATTTCTAGCTCAAAACGTTTTCTTTGATACTCTGAATATGAGGTTATGCAACATAAATGACTTCTCTACATCAGTTGGCCACAAGGTTTAGGAATGCCGAGCTTTTTATGTCTCAGGTGACCCTGTAAGTGCAGAGGAGGTCTGACTGTGTGATGTTTGCAGGGTCCTCCGGGAGCAGCAGGTGCAGAGGGACGGCAAGGGGAAAAGGGCGCCAAGGTAAGGCCGGTTGTGTAGGTCTTACGTATGCAAAGCTGATGCCTACACGGCCAACGTCTAGATTGACACTTTTTTTTAGACTTAACACTTTTCATGAAATAACAAGACGTGTTTCCTCCCTGGTCACGTGTGCCCGTGTTGTCTTTTCTAACAGGGGGAAGCAGGTGCCGAAGGTCCTGCCGGGAAGACTGGCCCAGTTGGTCCTCAGGGACCCGCCGGGAAGCCCGGTCCGGAGGGCCTTCGGGGCATCCCCGGGCCTGTGGTGAGCATCTGGGATGTTTTATTTTTTTTTAAAAAAAACACACACAACACAATTGTAAATGAAAATGTTTGTGTCAGCACTATTTTATAAATTAGAGTGTGGATGTTTGAAGGGAATTTGGGGAATATGTAATAATGAAAATCTTAAGTATTTCAGTATGTCATTTATTTAATTAGTTCATGGTGTAATTCTAACTCAAAGGCAGAGTAGAAAACGAAACCCTAAGACAGTGACGGCGAACCTTTTGAGCTCGGCGTGTCAGTATTTTGAAAAACCCTAACTTAACTCAGGTGCCGTGTCACATATAGAAATTTTTTGATATTTGCAACCATAGTAAAACAAAGACTTATATTTTTGATATTTATTTTATATATTTAAATGCCATTTAACAAAGAAATCAACCCAAAAAATGAGTTCGCGTATCACCTCTGACACGCGTGTCAAAGGTTCGCCATCACTGCCCTAAGATCACAAAGATGTCATATTTTTATACCTAGCATGTGCATCCGTGTGTGTGTGTGTGTGTGTGTGCATGTGCCTGCGCCTGTGCCTGTAGACAAACGCCACACAAAAGGAGAAGCCTCAAGATTGCTTACAATTGTAGGAGTTCTCCATGTGAGGGACTCCACAGGCAATGTTTGCTTTCTTCCAAAATTAAAATAAAAGAATATGTTTCTGTCCATTTAAGAAATTAATCCTGTGTATTTTTCACAGGGAGAACAAGGCCTCCCCGGAGCTGCAGGCCAAGACGGGCCGCCCGGTCCCTTGGTGAGTAGCACCCGTCCTGTTGGGAGGGGAGGATTCCAGAAACGAAATCCTTTATGAGCTACGGTTTCCGTGATTCTAGCTTATAAACTGCTCTCTAGTTTGTGCAACGTTCAAGGAAGTGTCTTACACTGGAGAAGAGGAAAAGAAATCTAACTGATACGTTCTTTTGAAAATATGCCCCATGATTAGATCTTTCCTTTGTTCTGTCCTTGGATGGAAAAAATGTTTCCCCTCCAATGGCCTGGCCAGGTCTTTTCCAAACGCAGACAGTCCCCACATGCGTGCGGCTGCCTGCCTTTCCGGGCCCTGCATTTAAGAGCAGCGCCGGCCCCGTCCCACAGGGATTCCTTCACCGAGTAATGTTCTGTCAGTCCTGCAGGCTCTGCAAGTGACGCTCACTACTTTAAATAAGCAAGGACTTCCATATAGTAACTGAAATTCTACAAAACGCTGCTGATCACGAATATGTTCATCATCTCAGAGACATTTACATACTTAAAAAGCCATTAAACTGGGTCTCACAATCTTAATTATTCCCGGAATTGGGGTCATTCCTTTTAGTAAAAATGTCACCAAAATTTCCTCTAACATGAGTGTCTTTTAACTTTCTCTGAAAAGTTAAAGATCAGTTATTTTAGTGATTGAATAAAAGTCACCAAGTTTTGAGTGACTTCAAGCAGGAGATTATCAAGTCAGCACGCGACCTCACAGGCCCTGGGCCAGCCCTGCCCCCCCCCCCATCCCCCCAGCTGTCTGCACTGTTTAGGGAATATTCTTCATGAATACGGGCCGCTCCTGGCTGCAGAGTCCGAGCCTGGAGAAAAGCACTTCGCCGTAATGTCACCCTAAAATTTGCCAGGGATTTTTTCCTTGTTATTTCAGATTTTTCCAGTAAGTATTCTGACCTTTTTCCCTGGATGAACTAAAAAACATCAGTCATGCGGGAGACTTCCTCCGGCTAAATGGTTATATTAAAAACAAACCATCAGACAGTCCACCCGGAGGCGTCTCTTAGGTAAACGTGCGTTTACAGAGCGAGGGAGGGGCTGACCCCCTCAAACCCATTCCCATTCGGGCCCAGTGTGGCCTGGAAAGGATCAGATTGAGAGCATGGGTGCCCACCCCTCTCCGGCTGCTTGTTTTAAGGACATATTATTGCTTTTTCATAACGTTTGACTGTGATATCTAATTTTAATGAAGATGCTGCTTGGTCCTCAAAAGGTGAGAGCAGGAGAAGTCATCTCTAGGGTGTCTCTCATGGCCGTTTAATGATCTTTCAGACTCAGCTAACGGAGATTGACTTTTGTGGGCAACTCTTTTGATCTGAGGGAGGATGAGCCTGGAGCCAAGCTCCCGGTTTCGAAACCAAGCGCTCCCACTGACTGGCTGAGGGGCTTTAGGAAAGTTCCTCATTGCTTTCTAAGCGTCAAGTTCCTCATCTGGAACATGAGAACATTCACAGCCTCTGTTCTGGATGTTAAGGTGTTTAATGAACTATTTTAGTTTTTGAAGGCAGGTTAGCATCTCTGTTTTGGGTCTAAGCTTTTATTTGTGTTTTATTCATTCCAGTGTCACTGAAACACTGCTCAGTGTTCATTTTTGGACATGTTTACTTTAGAACAGCGGTTCTCAACCTGTGGGTCGCGACCCCTTTGGGGGTCAAACGACCCTTTCACAGGGGTCGCCTAAGACCATCGGAAAACATATATATAATCACATATTGTTTTTGTGATTAATCACTATGCTTTAATTATGTTCAATTTGTAACAATGAAATTGGGGGTCACCACAGCATGAGGAACTGTATTAAAGGGTCGCGGCGTTAGGAAGGTTGAGAACCACTGCCTTAGAGCAACCTCACATTCCCTCTTCACAGGCTGATCTATAAAAGAACCGACAGCGTTCTCTTTGAAACCACAAAGGCCTGAGTAATTGGTAGCCTGGTTACTAAACTGCAGTTTGATTTTATTTTTATGCTACATTTAAACTATCTGTAAGCAGGTCGAGGTGTGCAGTAGTCCATAGTGATTAGCATGTTCAAACAACATCATGCTTGCTTTTGACCAAATTAAATATTATTTCACAATATCGCAGTGCCTGGCAACGTTAAGGCAGCGGAGTTTTGTGATGTTTATCAAAGCACGGCGCTGCAGGGAATGTCTGTGTGTTCCAGACACTTAAGGACGTATCCCCCGTTTTCTCGTTCACTGTATTACTTATGAATTATGTATTTCTCTAGGGTTTTTCCATTTCCAGTATCCTAAAGGGGAACCAGGAACTATGTCCACTCGGAATAACAGCTTTAAATGCAGAGTTAGTATTCTGATGTGTCCCCGGTTCAGAGGGTTAGTTATAGCTACTGCTCATATCAGATCTTCCCCGCTTTCTATTTCCAGCGGATGGAAATGACTCGAAACTGGTTTTTGCCTGGCAAATTCCTCCTTAGATATTGTAATTTCATAGAGATTATTAGCTTAGAGGTATTAAGTAAGAATTTCCTGTACCTCCTTCATGAATAATATTCATAGAAACGATTTAAAATGCATTAGAAACACAAATAATGTCTGGTATAGTTCCCATTAAGCCCAAGCAGTTAGAATTCCTAGGGTTTCTTTTTTTTTTTTGGCACTTTTGCTGGTTCTGTTAGACTGCGATGAGGAAGCCGATTGGCATAGCAAAAAGGAATAATAATTAATAGTTACATGGTACTTCAGTTTAGGCAGTGCTTTTTGTAGGACTGGTTTTTCTTTCATGACAACAATCCTGTGACACGGTTGTTATTATTAGAATGCTTCTCTACATAAAGCTCAGAGATAATAAGTGACAGACGCAAGTTTACCCAACTAGTGAGGGACCGGCTCCAGGCTGGAGGAGTAGTCACTAGACTACCCATGCCCAGCAAGCAACCTCCCCACCAGCTTTCCCACCCACCGCGACCTTTCTCCCGAGTGTACGCCAAACTGAGGTTTTTAAAATTTTACTAGAAATAGCATAATCTTTGAATTTGAGTTTAATGTCAAAATATTTGATTGAATAGATGTTATTTGGAAACCCCTTCTTCTAAAATTAGTGCAATTAACAATTTACCCTTCTCAACTGAAACACTATTATTTCTGTCTTCATATTTATTTAATCAAAATGGTCATTAATATATTTTATTACTATGGTTAAATAGTCAACCAGAGTTTTAAATGTGCAAAATAGTTTGGAATTCTGAAAAATAAATGCCGGTCATTATTCTTTTTTAAACTTGGTCAAGATTAAGTTGGCAGAGTTACCCAAACCGAACTTGCTCTGGGGGTAGTAACGGGACTCCCTCATTCACACCCGCTCTGAGTGTTTATTTCTCATTGTTTAGGGACCCCCCGGATTACCTGGCCTCAAAGGGGACCCTGGCTCCAAGGGCGAGAAGGTGAGAATAAGTCTGTCCTACAGTTTTGATACTCTAGTAGCAGAGACAATACGTTTGCAGATAAAAAGCACCGAAAGGGGAATTTCAAAGATTGTCTTTACTGTTCTAACCGAGGACAACGCCGTCAGTCCTTAGCTCTCCAGATGGATTTAGAAAAGAGGCAATACACAGAGAGTCGCATGAAGAAGGTACCAGAATGCAGTGTTGCCTTTTCTCAGTGCCCCTGTAGGGACGTACAGAGAGAGCACGGGGTTATGCTAAAATAGGAATTCAGAAGTAAACGTAGGGAATAGCAAAAGGCCCGCTTTTATGCTTTAAACATGGAAGTAAAAATTTGAACAGTTATCTTACAAATAATAATTTGTTCTCCCAAAATGTATCCTGAGCTGCACCAAATAATTTTTTTGTAAAATAAGCCTTTTTCGGAACGGCATGAATATTTTTGGATTATTTTCAAGTTTCCGTATCTCTCTTAAAGACTGCACAATCTCTTAATAGAAGTCATTTCGCATAAAATCAGATAAAATCAGATGCTTATTGAAACAATGATCTCCAGCTGTTTACCTCACCAGCATCTCACATCTGGTTATTGTTGGTCCTGCGGCTGAGGGAATTCCCTGTCAGTAAAGGCAACACTGAAGAGGCTACCTTTAGAAAGCATGTCCTGCCACAGGACTCCCAGCCCTCCGCACGGTCTGAATGTCAGAGGAAACGATCCTGTGAGGTGTGGGCAGAGCGGGTCTTCATCCCACATCCTTTTCAGAAAGTTCAAGTTTCGTTTCACAAGTTCAATGTGCTATTATTTTATGACTATAAGTGACTACCGGGCTGTGATGTCTATAGTGTTCACACTTCTTTTCTCTGCCTCCCACAGGGGCATCCTGGTTTGATTGGCCTGATCGGGCCTCCAGGGGAACAAGGCGAGAAGGGTGACAGAGGGCTGCCCGGGACCCAGGGATCTCCAGGAGCGAAGGGCGATGGGGTGAGGAAGGACATGACTTTCCTGTCCATCCCAGTGATACACACACACAGCACGTGCACAGCCCTTTCAACTTGACCGAGGAGGCGATTCAGAGCGTCTTTATTCTAATCTCCTGGAGTCAGTGGTGTTTTCAAAGAGAAATTTATTTCACCTTAGAATAAATAAATTAAAAGCATGACAAGTTCGAAGCACAGAAATTACAGTTCAGTAGTTAATTGCACTCACAGGTATTGATCCCCAACACTTGCAAATCATTATTCTGAAGGCTGCAGGAACATGAATATGTATGTAGACACTGAAGCAACATGAAATAGACTATCTTGCAAAGTGACTTCTTAGACAGACAATGGGAAACGTAAGCTCTTCCCACGTGTTTTTGCGTCCTCTGCATGTTGCGCTGTGGCTGCTATGCAAACCACGCCACTGTGACGGCTGAGAAAAACCCTCTAACGCGGCTGCCTCTCTCCTAGGGGATCCCAGGCCCTGCTGGTCCCATCGGGCCCCCCGGTCCTCCAGGCTTACCAGTAAGTACCAGGAAAGAGAGTTTCCTAAAGTAAACGTACAGATGCCCCAAAGAGGCACACACCCTCCTCATCTCTGTGATTTGCTCTTGCGTTTTCCAGGGCCCCCAAGGTCCCAAGGGGAACAAAGGCTCCACGGTGAGTACCTGCGCCCTCGGCCCTTGGCAGCGAGGCCGCCTCAATGCCTTGTTCTCTGTTCATCTTGTTCCTGTTTCTTTCCCACAGGGACCCGCCGGACAGAAGGGCGACAGTGGTCTGCCAGGGCCCCCCGGGCCTCCGGTGAGTGCGTGGAGGCGAGAGTGGCCTTGTGGCTCTTAGGGTCCCGAGTAGATGCCTGCAGATGTGTGAGGAGGGAGAGCAGCCATGTTCAGGAAGCTCTCGGTCTGCACGCCCAGGCTTGTCCTGGCGTTGGCTTCGCTGTGTGAATAGAGATGCTTTCATTATATCTCTATTCGGGGAGTCCTGTTCTTATTAGTTTCTTAAGGAACGCATCTATTTTGATGTCAGATTTTCATGGAAGCAGCTGATGGTCTGCCACACAGATCCATGCATATCTGACACTCAGAGCAAACAGCGCTGAGGTCGGCATTGTTCTCCTGCTGCGTCTGATGATAAGAAAAGCGATGAGTCACCCCCACGGGTGAACGCTGGCATGTCCAGGCTTCAGGCTACTGAGCGACAGGCCCCTGGGAAAGACTTCAGGCCCCGGTGGGGGGCTCGCTTCCCAGCTGGCGGGGGAGTAGTGCGCTTCACCCACAGGATCTTCCTGTCCAGCAGTCCCAGGGGCCCAAGCCCTAGACCAGCGTGCCCGCAGGTCCTTTCCGAGGCGGTGGGGCCAGGTCCGAGGGAGGCCTCCCGCCCGGCGCGTAGGTGGCTGTCTTCTTCTGACACCTCTTCACGCTGACTTCTGTCCAGGCCGGTCTCTGTGCCCCCATCTTCCCTCACTCCAAGGCCAGTCTAGGACCCACCCTGCTGTTCTCAGTTACTTCACTAATTATCTGCACAGCAACCCCATTTCCAAATAAAAGTCTTCTCCCGAGGTGCTGGCCCTCCAGACTAACACATGTGGGCTTTTGTGGGACACAGTTCAACCCATAACGATATGGATCAACGATTTAGTGTAAACGCAAATCTGGTAGCATTTCTTTTGAGTTTGTTCCTTTATAAATGTTTGAAACAAGCTAAGGTGTATCTGTAAAAGATGGAAGTATCATCATATAAATGATCATCAAGCACAGTAGACACCTCCTTAGCACAAGAGCCTTAGAGTGGTGCTCCATCTTCAGGGACTGAAAGCTAATTGTGGGATAAGGCATGTAAATGAGGACTAATGAATAAACGAGAGCAGGCATCTGATGAAGGTCCACGCCAATGCGTGCTCCGTCACCAGCAATAACTAAGATCCGCAGGAAACAAGGCCTGTGTGTCTCTCTCTCGCAGGGTCCACCTGGGGAAGTCATCCAGCCTCTACCCATCCTGTCACCCAAGAAGACAAGACGACACACGGAGGGCATGCAGGCCGACGCGGGGGACGCTACTCTCGACTACTCGGACGGGATGGAGGAGATATTCGGTTCCCTCCATTCCCTGAAACAAGACATTGAGCACATGAAGTTTCCAATGGGCACGCAGACCAACCCCGCCCGCACGTGCAAAGACCTGCAGCTCAGCCACCCCGACTTCCCTGATGGTACGTCAGTGACACATGACCAAGCCCAAGTACAGTGCCTCTCAGCTCCGAGGCGGTGTCAGCTCATTCATTCTCCTTAAGTGTTAATACAGTCTCCAAAGAAAGCGAGAGCCAACGATTTATTAATTCCCATCTTGTAACAGAAAAAGTCATTTGTGCTGCGGAATGCAAGATCTGCTTTGGAAAACCCGTGTCTGTTAAATAAGGGTTCATTAAATTATGACAAGATCATTTTCGGATGATTATAGATAGCAGAGATGCACTTTGCCTTGTAATAGTCACAGAATGGGGTTGATGTGTGCACACATGTGCACGTTACCATATGATTATTTATATCCTATACCCTAACATACTTGACATTAATATGAGTGAAATCAACATGATGAAATAGCGTAACTGAATCGTATTTGATCCGATGAGCAGAGTATTTAAGAGTTAGGATAGCTTGGAGCAAAAATGTGTTCCATCCATCCACCAACAACCAGAGCAACTGCTCATACCTTTTTACCATCTTCACCCACCTAACACCACCGTCACGGTCACTCACAGGATACAGTGTGCTCTGCACCACTTAGCTAACGGCTTAATAGAAAGCGGCCTCTAAATACACAGAATCCACCTGCCTCTGAGGGCCCCGTGCAGAGGAGGAGGACAGTTACTGCAAGAAGGAGTGTTTGCTATAAAGTAAGGCTCACGGATAATCCTTCAGGCTGAGTAGATACTCCCACCGCCTCCACTGTTACCAATGAGTAAACCAAGAAAATAGACCCTGGCTGTTCTACTCGGCTGCCTTCAGTGGTAAATAATGCCGACGGGGTTTAGGGTGGAGTGTATATCTGCCTCCATGTGCGTGTGATTCATTGCGCATGAGAAATAGAGGTTACTATTTGAGGAGGTGGCATGGAAGCTAAGACCTGAAAGTAAGAGGCGTGATGGGAAGGAAAACGGGTGTCCGGGCAGAGGACCTGGGGTACGGGCACAGCTCTGAGGCAGACAAGACAAAAGGGTCACTTCCTACCTCTTCAAACATAGACCCCAAGACGACCGAACGAGTACAAGAAATCCCTGTGGGAAAGACGGGTGGATATTTATGTTACCTCATTTCTCTTTCGAATGAAATTGGATACAGAATGCAGTTGCATGAGTTTGCCCATGACCTTTGTCTGTGACGTATTGTTCCCTGCCTCCAGGTGAATACTGGATCGATCCTAACCAAGGCTGCTCAGGAGATTCCTTCAAGGTTTACTGCAATTTCACGTCAGGCGGCGAGACGTGCATTTACCCAGACAGGAAATCCGAGGGGGTAAGCCAGTGCGTTGGTGGTGATTGCGACAGTTCCTGCCGTGTTTTTGCAATATTGAACTCAACAGGAAAATGATGCTGTCATATTCTCATTCATCTGCTTTTCTTACGGAGTAATTAGAGCATTCCATTTGCATAAGCATGAATAAGGCACCAAGTGATGTGTGGCATTAACCAATACTTCTCTCCTGTATTTTTACCCACGTGTGTTCTTTTTGCACCTGTGTGCTCTCTCAAATTCTAGGGCTTTCCACGACACAGCCGATCCTCAGGTTTCAGTGCATGTGTAGCAGTCTTCACGCCAACCACTACGTGGTAGAACTCACAGCTGTGTATTATGCTGGAAATATAGCTTCATAAAGAATTACTTTTTCACATAAAAGAAGAGTATTCTCCACACATGCATGCTTTTGAAATGTTTAGTCCCTTCAAACCCATTTCTTTTTTTTTCCTCAAGATATTTTCTCATTGATTTTCAGAGAGAGTGGAAGAGAGAGGGAAAGACAGAGAGGAACACATCAATTGGTTGCCTCCTGCATGAACCGCAACCGGGATACATGCCCTTGACCGGAATCAAACCCAGGACCCTTCAGTCCACAGGCCGACGCTCTATCCACTGAGCCAGACCGGCCAGGGCCAAACTCATTTCTTAGTTTTCACCTAGCAGTATCAGTACATTTGAGTTCTATCTTTAAAGCTAAAGGCTAATTATTAATATAATGAAAGATTTTTCACTGGCATAATTATAGTCTCCAAACACAATACAGGTGGGAAATGTTGCCTTTATGGCTTTTGAATAAACCACATTTTTCTTAGGAAATGGTGTGGGTCTCAGTTACAGAAACTCCCTAAGTCAAAACAAGTGGCTTTATGTGCAGCGTGGGGAGTAGGGGCAGGAGACAAAGCAAACTCCATCTCCCACCTGCAAGGCAAGCGGCGAAGCATCACAGAGCTCCTGGAGCCCCAAGCCCTGTGGCAAAGAGGAAATGCGCCCCGTACACCGATGACTCCAGTTCCCTACCATAAGGCAGCCGTATATGCCGCTCCTCTTTGCAAAGCAAAACGATCCACGCAGATCCATGAGAGACTCGGGCCATTCTTCCCAGCAGGGCATGGCCAGGCTCACTTCCCGCCAGCGACTTTCTGTCACATCCGCCTCAGTTGCTGGCGGGGGACTTTCAGACTCGACCGTGGCTGTGGATGCTGGTGGCACCCGCCAGACGGCTGATGCCACACGGCGCTGTGAGGGCATCCATGGCAAGGGGTGAGCTGGGCGTCCCAGCTGTGTTCCCTGCAGCCCTTCGCTCGCCTTTACCAGATTCTTTCCCCTTTTTCTGAGCAATGAAAGGAAACCAAGAAAATGACTCGTCCTCACTAAATGGGAATTCCCAGGATCCATCTCCAAGTTGGCCCGTTAGCATCTCACTCCTACTGAAAATTACTGATGTGTACACACATATTATTGTTCATGATATTTACCGACTGTCTGATTTCCCTGCTCTTTTGCAACAGGTGAGAATTTCATCGTGGCCAAAGGAGAAGCCGGGAAGCTGGTTCAGTGAATTTAAGAGAGGAAAACTGGTATGTTGTTACCTCAACATGCAATGGTTTCTCTAGAGCAGCGGTTCTCAACCTGTGGGTCTCCAACCTGTGGGTCGCAACCCCTTTGGGGGTCGAACGACCCTTTCACAGGGGTCGCCTAAGACCACTGGAAAACACATATATAATTACATATTGTTTTTGTGATTCATCACTATGCTTTAATTATGTTCAATTTGTAACAATGAAAATACATCCTGCATATCAGATATTTACATGATGATTCATAACAGTAGCAAAATTACAGTTATGAAGTAGCAACGAAAATAATGTAATGGTTGGGGGTCACCACAACATGAGGAACTGTATTAAAGGGTCGCGGCATTAGGAAGGTTGAGAACCACTGCTCTAGAGCTTCGTAAATGAGGCTCAAATTTCGTTTCTCTTGACACTGACGGTGCTAGTCTAGATTATACGAAGCAGGACCGATGGCTCTTACACTACTGTGGTGTAGACTTTAGAGAAATCTAAAATTTTCTATCAAAAGAAATGCAGATATACTAAATTTGCTAAAATAATAAGATATACATTTTATTAGCTGAGATAAACATCATTAAAATGGTTTATGTTCAAAACATCAGATGGAATATATCTACTTAGTATCTTTGATTATGACAATTTCATTTTGTGTTCTTCACTTCCATAAGATTTCATTTCAATATAATCTGGATGAATTTAATTTTTTCTGAAAATCTAAGTTTATATGTCTCAGCTGAGCCCAGCTCTGTTGATTATCCCCCATAACACAACTTATAACTTTGGTAAAAGAGACAGTTTTTAAGACTTTGCAATTAAAACTATTTTTCTTACTAAATCCAAAGCAAGTATTTACTGACAACACATTCCCTTGCGCCGTCCCAGCCACTGTACCTGGTGGTACAAGGATGAGCAAGTCCATCGGCTGAGAATGGACAAGCGGGCGGGTCTGAGCTGAACAGAAAAGACCGGAACTACCTTAGGGGAGACCATGGCCACCATGGGAACTGCAGGGACGCGTGTGAACAGTGACTTCCAGTTGCTATCCTCCTATGACATTTTTAAAAGAGTCGGCGACATCAAACAACATAAACATAGTTCACTTTACGTCGCACTGACACCCCTCAGTTTTCACTGTTTTACTGTTAGAAAACACACAAATGCAAGGAAAGGCTATTTGGAAACAAAAATTTTTTCTGATGAAGAAACTGAAGCATAGAAAGAAAGTGATTTTTTCCCAAAGATCGGCAGTGCTCACAGCAGCTCGGGTGGGAACACAGCCCGGTTGCTTCGGATCCTGGCTCTGGGTCCCCTGACCCTCAGCGCACACTTTCCTTAAAGGAAAATGGCCCTGAGCTCCACCCACGTGCTCCCGGCTCCCCGGGTCCCTGTCCACAGGGATTCATCCCTTTAGGACCGAGAAGAGGAGCAGGGTCTTGACGTGTCTTTGGCGTTTCTGTTCCCAGCTTTCCTATCTGGACGTGGAAGGCAATGCCATCAACATGGTGCAGATGACCTTCCTGAAGCTGCTGACGGCGTCCGCGCGGCAGAACTTCACCTACCACTGCCACCAGTCGGCGGCCTGGTACGACGCGGCCACCGGCGGGTACGGCAAAGCGCTCCGGTTCCTGGGGTCCAACGACGAGGAGATGTCCCACGACAACAGCCCGTACATCAGGGCGCTGCACGACGGCTGCGCGGTGAGTCTCGGCTCCATGGCCCCGGGCACAGGCGGCGCACGGCCCTCCGTGCGGCCCCAAGTCCCATGTCGCATAGGCAAGGCCGTTGTTAAGATTCGCTGCTGATCACTGACATGTTGAAATACAGTACGTTAGAAACCTCTGATAGGCACGCAGGAAGGAGAGAGAGGGAGAGGAAATCATTGATGTGCGGCCTCCTCACACCCCGTCCTGGGGATGGAGCCCACCACCCAGGCATGTGCCCTGACCTGGAATCCAGCCATGACCTCTTGTTCATAGGTCAACGCTCCACCACTGAGCCAGGCCAGGCGGGCAGGTAGACACATTTTTAAAGCCACAACAGAAGGTAATCTTGGGTCGTGGGTTATTTTTATGGAATTATTCTTTTTTTAAAATATATTTTATTGATTTTTCCCAGAGAGGAAGGGAGAGGGATAGAGAGTTAGAAACATCGATCAGCTGCCTCCTGCACACCCCCCACTGGGGATGTGCCCGCAACCAAGGTACATTCCCTTGACCGGAATCGAACCTGGGACCCTTCAGTCCGCAGGCCGACGCTCTATCCACTGAGCCAAACCGGCCAGGGCTGGAATTATTCTTGATATCTGAATAATATTGCTAGTTATTCTTGAAATGAAAAAAAAAACACCACCACCAAAACCTTATTTTGTTGCCCTCCTTAATCCATGGTTTGAAAATGACAGATCAAGGACTCAGCATTACACCGCAGATGCTTCTCAGCCCTGTATTGATGAGGGCTTGGTGGTTGGCACTGCATGACACCAGTGTAGACGCCACTGTTATTTGTCTTATTTTTCTGCTCTGGAAGTACCTTTTCCACACACTGGGAATTCCATATAAGAAAATGGCCCACAGAGCGCCCCGAAAAGCTCTGTTTTAGCTGATCCTGGAGATAAGTCACAGTTACCAGTGAGCAGGTGCCCCCAGTCGAAGGAGAGGAACTACCTGCAGCTCACAAAGAGAAGTAGGTGCTTTGGGTTCTCCAGGAGAAACGTGCCGATCGCTGTTCACAGAATTCAGACACACCATTGCTTTCACCTCTTGCATTTAATTCCTGTATCTATTTTAATTATGATTCTACTCATAAGGATGTATTATTTATGTAGGCGTATAACCCAATACCAACATTAGTTTTCCTATTAAATGGTATTTATCAATTCAGTAAGATTCTCTTCAACTGTGCAATATGTTAGAGTATTATAGTTGGGTAATTACGGCTAAATGGAGGTGTCAGCATTCAATATTTAAAACCACTTATGACATAAGTGATCACAAGAAGAGCTTATGACACCGATAATAATAAATTTGTGCTTCCACTCTCCTTTCTTATCTTCCTATCTCGCTTCAGAAGCTTAAGAAAAAAAATAACATCTGTGTTAAAACTATAAAATGATTGCATAACTTGTCCAATATCTGCTTAACTTTACAGTCCAGAAAAGGCTACGAAAAGACTGTGATTGAAATCAACACACCGAGAATTGACCAAGTCCCTATCGTTGATGTAATGATTAATGACTTTGGTGATCAGAATCAGAAGTTTGGATTCGAAGTTGGCCCTGTCTGTTTTCTTGGCTGAGATTAGGACGAATAACATGTGAAATCTACAGGAAACATACCTTGGTGCCACCCACCCATTTGATGCCACATGCGAGTTTTGAGTAAGGATGGCATAGAAACCAACTCGTCACGTATACGTATACATGTACCAGTTAGGAAGTACTGATGCCCTCATCAGTGAGGGCAGAATCACATGGCAAAAGCTTTGAAAATAATTTAAAAAAAGAAAAAAAGATAGTGTGGCTGAGATGGAAACAAGCCTTATTCTTGATTCCCAATTTTCACCTCCCCTTTTCCTATTTGGATCTCTTTGGTGCTGTAGAAAAAAAAAGAGAGAGAAAAATATATATTCATAAAAGATATGGTGCTCATTCCCATCCGTGAAGGATGCGCTAAAACAGTGTGTTGAATAAATTGTAATTATTTTGTGTACAGTTCTATGCTGTTATCTGTGTCCGTGTCCAAAACTTGCGCGTGTGTCTGAATTCCATCTGGCTCGAATTTTACGACAATCGCAGAACTACGATGGCAATAAATATATTATTATGAAAAAAATAAAGTTGTCATTTCTGATGGCTCTAATTCCCTGTCTTCGATGAACAATAAAATGCCTTTGTGTATATTGCCGTTAAGGGGTTCAGTTATTCGATGCCGACGACAAATTTCTCAGAGGTGCAGACACCTGAAGACTTCCAAGGCGCACGTCCATCAACTTCTCTGCGGACAGTAACGTGGATGAATTTCAGCCAAATAGACGCATTTGGATGCTTTATTCAGTGCTATACCTCAACTTTTTTTTTCTTTCCAGAGTCCAGGATCTCACAGGCTACTTGTATATACATGGAAAACAAGCAAGTTTCTATTTTCGGACAGGAAAACGCGTATGAGGAGCTATTTAAAAACACAGGGATGCCTCCATCAATCAGATGTACAATTTTGTGACTACCTTTTCTCACCTCTTGTCTTCGGTGTGCTACCCAGGTTAATATTCAAAGTGGGAAGCTAAGCAATTATTTATGAATATGTTCAATGTTATACTTTCCAAAACAAATCAACTTCTTGAATTGGATTCTAGGTTGCATATTATAAGAGTCTCCAAAAATTATTTTACCTGCACCTGCCCAACAAATATTCTTTCTTTTCTTTCAAGATAATATCATTCATTATCAGACCTACCTAACTGCTAAAGTACATATGGTGGACTGTTACTTAGTGCTTGTTTTAAAATTCATACTTATGAAAAACAATCAAAACTTTTTTTCCCCACTAAGGTATTTCCTTTCAGGTAGCTTGAAATAGCAGTAAAATTTAAAAATTACAAATTGAACTTTGTATCTATTTTAAGTAATATATGTCAGACTTGAAAATAAATGTTTTATTATTGCTTATATGAAGTGTTAAGTTAATTGATGCCAGATTCCACTGGACCCTTTCCAACCAATAATTTATCACAAAAGTGCATACCTGTAATGTTGACATGAAAACGTGAACGTGTGTCCTTCAGAAGTTCTTTTATTTTTGAAATTAAGTTTGTAAATGTCCTTTGGAGAAGGGAGATATGAATCGTATAAATAAACTCAAGTCTTGTCTACCTGGGCTGGTCATTCTCTTTCTTAAATAGGTTCCAAATCGCTTTCTGCAGAAAAGGCTTTCAGTTCTGTGTGCTGACCAGCCAGGTTAGAATTGTTTTACACTTTTGAAGAACAATATTATCCTTCTCAGAAAAGTTGTTTAAATCTCCACTTGTCTAAAACAGATCACCACATGGTATCACCACATGGTAATACTCTATTTGCAAAATAAAAATAGGTTACATTTAAAGTTTCAACAAAGGTACTTCTCATAGTTAAACATTTTGCAAGGTCTCTAACTTATTAATAATTTCAGCATTAAAAGTATTTTCAGAACTTTTTTTTTAACAGAGTCTCTAAATCACCCCTGAAATAATATTGTTAATGAAGAGGGGTTCCCTACCTCAGACAATTTAATAAATGAATAACAATAAGAGAGACTATTGTGCATATTGATCTATGCTGGGAGAGCTGTCCATTTAAACAAAATAGCCTCGAATTTGGCACTCAATAGAACTATTTCCTACGCATTTTATGTATGGCTACAGCCTTCTGCTTAGAATCGGATTTTTTTCTCCCTTATTATTGATTTAATCTAGACAAAAGGAAGCTCAGTGGAATAGAAAAAGCATATTCTATGTATAAGTTATTCATGCATAGACCATGAAGAATAATACTGACTTCACTGCATGGGTGGATTCTGGGCCAGATGTCCATAAAATTTGGTCTTTCTCTACGAAAAATACAAAATCTCCAATACAAAAAAGACAGAAGGTACTATTTAAAATGAGTACAGATACTACAGGAAAGTATTCATTTATGAAATAGACCAACACCAAAAGTAATCAGAAAATCCTGGAAAATATCCATGTTTTTACTAATTCTCTGAAGGACTACTGTAATACTTTTATTCCACATGCTTATTTTTTGACTGCCATTTCTGAGTGCCTCTTCATAGGAAATTTTATAATTTAATTTCTATAGAAAGAGTGAGTTTTTCCCCCTAGCATATTAGATTAAAAATATTTTCATTATCAATAGCTTAGAGATGTTTCAAAATTGCATCTTGTTATTGGTAAGTATTTTTAAGGTTTTAGATCCTTTTAAATCTAGGGAGAATTCTGTCAGACTTCTTTCATATGCTCACTATACATGTGTGAGAATTCCTCACAGACTGGTTCTGTATGTTTTATACCTTCCTTCTCATGCACCCATTCCGTAAGTTTCAGGTTCTAGGCCCCAAAAGACACACACGCCCTGGTAAACTCTGTCTTAGACCTTTCTTGTTATCATAACACTGGGTAGTAGGATTATTCTAGAAAACCATTTCTATTCATTCCTGGCATTCATTATGCATAACTATTAACTACAAGCCATATAAATACAGGCTGTCCCCAAAAAAGATGTGTACACCCTTAGCAGCTGGTCCGATTACATTTTGAAAATGGAATGTATTTTAATAAGCACTGCCTCTATACTTATTCAAAGTGTGCATGCGTAGTTTTGGGACACCCTGTATGCCCGACAAGCCCCCATAAATAAATCACATCCCCTCTCCCGGGGTCCTTCCGTACCACCCAACACGAGAGAGAGAGCGCCAAAGAGCGCTGAGTGGAAAGGCGAGGTTCCGAACCCACCATGGTGTCAGACTCTTATCCGGGCAGGTTTTCCCCTGAGGACGTGCCCCTACTTCCAGCAGCTCACACAGCGTTTCAGGGGAAGCCATGACAGAGAAGGACCCGGGCGGAGCTGATTGGTGTCACAGTGCAGAGTCCCCTGCGCGCTGGGTAATTGCAAAATAAATGAGTCCCCCAAGGGCCATTGACACAGACTGAGAGCGAAGCGCAGTGTCCACCTCCACGTTTCCCACGACTCCGGTCAGCACCAGAGCGTAAGTTCCCTCCTAAACGGTGCTAAGAAGTCAGGAGCTACCTGCCTCCCAGAACCTGCAGAAAGAGTGCAACGCTGTGCAAGTGGCATGAGCACAGGCGCCCACAGCGGCCAGCGGCCCCGCGTCCAATGCAGGCTCTAGGAACGATGCTCCAAGGACCCAGGGCGCGCGGCATCCTCTGTAAGTAACCGGGACCCCAGCGCAGACGGGCTCCGGGCCCTGTCCCCGGGATGGGATGTGCTCGCTGCCCGGAAGGACGAGTTCCGTGGGTTTGGGGGTCTCTTTGGTGCTGATGTAACGGTGATCCCGCCCTGCAGCCGAAGCCCGCAGATGCAGGGGTTGCAGGATTACTCACACCGTAAACCGTGCAGAGGCCTCCCCGCAGGCGCGGCCATCGGGACACAGCGAGCCCTGCGGAGCCTCATTTATTTTCCATCCAGTGAACCCATCACCCATATTTAGGAGGAGGTTGGTCAGGGTCAAAACAGGGAGAGGAAAGAATTACAGACTGTTAACTCTTTCCTCCTAAAATGTAAACTGAAATCATTTCAGGACTCTTCATGGTCCCGTAACTAGGACTGGTTTGATAATTCCCTCCTGATGGCATTTCTGCCTCTGACACTGTTGACATAAAGCCACACAAGGGCATCGATTTCCATCTGTAAATGACCGCTCTCTGTCTAGAAAGAATGAACTGGCTCTTTGTTCCTCAGTGGAAAGATCTGCATTTGTCAAAACTGAAAAGCAAAACCTACGTCCCAGAATTTATTCCAGTGACAAGAACAGAGGAAGCCAGTGAGTGGACAGCTTCATTCGCCACCTCGTCGGGGCGTCCCCTGTACATAAAATGCTGGCCAGCTTTTTGGGGGGCTCGGGAGGGACATGATGATTTGTGGGGCACAGGGCAACTGCCACCTGCCACGGCAGGCACTTCTGTGCGGGGGGCCAGGCTCACTTAAGGGCCACGAAGTCTCCGAGGACAGGCGGGGATTGGCGGTCCCTCGGGTCAGGAGCGGGGGAGGGTCAGGGTAAGGATTCTGAAATCACACAGGCTTGGGCGTGGGATCTGCTTCAAGAAAAGGAAGTTGCTGAGGAAAAATGAGCACAGCTACCATTTTATAAGGTAAAATGGCGTTTAAAACCCCGAGTTGTATTTTTAAGTAACTAAAATTCATTAACTATAGAGCAACGTAATTCACATGTGAGGGAGCATTCTAACTGGTATGTCTACACGGCTGTAGAGACTTTCCCTTCCCGACTGAGAGACAGGAGAAAAGAGGGAAAATGCTGACAGCGAAAACAAAACCCCTCAACGATTCACAACTTAACTCAAGGCAGGAAAGCCATGTGACTAGGTAAGTACATGTTTTATTTTAGATTTTTGATGAAATTGTTAAAAAATCTTATCAGAATTTCTTCTCAATGTGAGGGAACCTCCCCCACCCCCACCCAGGGAAGGAAAGGGGGGGAGGGGGGAGGGGAGCGGGGTGAAGAGCCACGCAAGGGGCAGGCTGGGGGCAGAATTTTTCATTGAATATTTTCTAAAGATCCAGCCAAGTGGTTTTGAATATATCAACAAAATAAAAGCAGGTATTAACACTGATAACAATAATAGTAAGGAGCCCATTTTATGATTGGCAGCACACAGGGAGCCGGGGAAGCTCTGGCGGCGGTTCTAGCAGTGACTAGGAGCCCAGGCAAGTCTGTGTGTTAATGACCGTTAGTGTGAGATAAGAGAAGGTATAGGAGTTTCCCACCTCATAGCAGAGGAGAGATAAAGTGTGTTAATAAAGGAGACAATGATTATACCATAAAAAACCTCGGATTAAAAAACAACTGCTCATTCTTTTTCTGTTGGAGAACATTGAACAAGGTTTTAGTTTTCATTTTTCTTGCCCGTCTCCCCACACCTGCCAGTTCTCTGACGCAGCTCCCACCACCTGGCCTGAGGCCTTAGAAACAGGGAAGGAAGTGTGAGCCACGCCCCAGCAACGCGGGTCCGACCACCCACAGGGAAACCCAAGCAGAATGGAGCTAACAGGAGCCCAGCCATGGAACCAGCCCCAGCGACAGCACTGCCTGAGGCCCGGCTGCATTGTCGTCTCACAGCCCCGCTCAGGAGAAAGACACTCAGTAGCGCTCATCGCGGTGGAGAAAGCACTGGGCGAGGGAAATCCGAGTGTCTAGGAAAACGCTAGTGTTGATGCTGTGGTTCCGTGACCGGTGCCGGCTGCCCCCACAGGGGTGGCTGCCGAGCGATGTACCAGCTCCAGGCGCATCCACTATTCAATACAGTCACACTGGTCCCGGGACAGAGCCCGCTGGGCAGTCAACCCATGTCTGCTCTTCGGGGAGCCCTACTCAGCTGCTGGGCAGAGGTTCTCTGTGCCCGGAGCTGTTTGCCAAACATGCGACAGGATCCCCCATGAGCTGGAGAAAGACATGGGACAGGACCCCCATGAGCTGGAGAAAGACATGGGACAGGACCCCCATGAGCTGGAGAAAGACATGGGACAGGACCCCCATGAGCTGGAGAAAGACATGGGACAGGATCCCCCATGAGCTGGAGAAAGACATGGGACAGGACCCCCATGAGCTGGAGAAAGACATGGGACAGGATCCCCCATGAGCTGGAGAAAGACACGGCACAGGATCCCCCATGAGCTGGAGAAAGACACGGCACAGGATCCCCCATGAGCTGGAGAAAGACACGGCACAGGATCCCCCATGAGCTGGTCTCCCTCGGCCTGACCTCCACAGCACCTGAGGATATTTCTATGAACCACCAGGAGGACTGTTGCCTAGCGACCGCAGCCCTGAGGATGTCGCTAAGGGGAGAGTAGCCGGGGTCTACACTGGCTCCAGAGACTGACCTAGTGGAATGCGGTTGGCTCAGAGACGCCCTTTTAAGCCCCTTTTAATTCGTTGCTGATGTTTACACACTTGAATTTCTGGCCCCTCCTGGAAATGCGGAGGCTCTGCCACAAGGTCGGGGAGTGCCAGGGGCGTCTTCCCAGGGGGTGCGCTCCTCTGATGCCTGTGCCCTCCGCTCGCCCCTTTGTTCCGCTAACACCTCATCTGCGTCCCGTGTGCGGGCCCTTCTGGGCACGTGAGGCCTGCACCCAGGACGGATGTCCCGAACAAAAGCAGCAGAGGAGGATGGAGATTCGGAATGTGGGTCAGAGAAAACATTTATTGTCCCTCCCTCCCCCCAAATAAAAGGCCCAAAAGACTTATTGTAATAAACTCGGGAGACACGGGGCAGACCACCCAGATGTCAAGGAGAGGGGGTCGGAGCTCACGGAAGGTTAAGAGACACAGCAAGGAGCTAGAGAGACTGTGTTACGGGTGGTTCACACTTATGTATCCAGAACAAACAAGGCAGCCAAAGGCCAGAAAGATCCCATCCGAGCAAAAGCCTCTGTACAGAGCCCCGATCGTGGGCCTTACACAACCATCTATTTTCTTAGTTCTGGGTGCAGAATGGTCAAGATGAGAGAGATGGGGGGCGGAGGGGGACTGACTCTAGTGTCTCTTCATGAGGGCGCTGATGTCATCAGAGGGCTCCACTCCTGACCTCAATGACCCACGACAGGACGCCCAGGAGGCCCATAGACGCCCAGGGGAGGTTCGGAGGGTCCTGGGCTTGGAGCCGCAGACCCTGCGCGGCTGGGCGCTACCCTCCGGGCTCGCGGATGTGTTCGCCCATCTGCAAGCCGTCAGCAAGTTCTACTCCAAACCGATGACCCTCCGAACTCAGGAACAAAAATACAATGGACGTGCAGGTGGGTCTCGCGTGTCCTCAGGGGAGATCCCATGAGATGGCGTGTCCTGGTTCTTACAGACAACGCGGTAGAGAGCGCAGGGCACAGGGTTCCACAAAGTGGGCGGGGAGGGGGCGGGGACCTTGTGTGCTTGGTCACTCAGTACTTTCCTGGATGTTAACGATGATCATGAACTGATGACATATAACAAGGAAATGGCCTGGGCCAGCAAGGCGAGGGGCACTGCTGCGATTCACCCCGCCAGTTGCGAGGCGCGGAATGGGCGGAGCGCACGCGCGCAGAAGGGTGGCCTGTCCTCGGCGTCAGGCCTCCCCACGCCTCCCCGGCGGGTCTGCTCATCTTAACCGGGCGTTTGTAAGGCAGCCCGCGCCTTGACAGACACGCACACACATAAACCAGCCAAGTAACCCCCGGGCTTCTCCCGCCGCCGGCTCCGGGCCAGCCGGGGAGCAGGGACAGCTGCGGGGACCAGGCCGGTGCCCCGAGCCCGAGCCGCGCACCCATGTCAGCCCAATGAGCCTGTTCATCGCGTGTCCAGGGCCCGCGGAGCTGAGTCAGATGAAGGCGGAGAAACCGCAGCCAGTGGGCAGCGCGAATTTGTATGCAAAGCTTAACCAGGCACCGCGCTGCTGTTTTCCTTTATTTACAAGCAAACCAGGCGCTGATTGTACATAATTTCGGAAATAACGACTCCCCATCAACATTTCCCCTGACGTCGCTCCCAGATCCTACCAGCTAAGTAGTAGCCAAATGCTTTGCTATTAGTTTCCTACTCTGTAGATTGCCAATGCCATGGCCTTTAACTATGGCTTTTTATTGTAGATCTACACAATGCATTAATAAAGTAAAACAAAAGAAAAAAACCCTAATATAAACCCGTCATATTTTTTACTTTTTAAAAATATATTTTTTTATTGACTTCAGAGAGGAAGGGAAAAAGAGATAAAAACATTAATGATGAGAGAGAATCATTGATCATCTGCCTCCTGCATGCCCCTCACTGGTCATGGAGCCCACAGACCGGGCATGTGCCCTGACCGAGAATCCGACTGTGACCTCCTGGTTCATAAGTTGATGTTTAAGCACTGAGCCATGTCGACTGAGCCAAAGTCGTAATTTTTAATCTTTTGTTCTCTTTTTTAAAGGGTTGAATTACTATTGGTTTAAGCAGTAATACTGATGAATACATGGTAAATTAAAATTCCATTTTGATTTCATGGCAATATTAATATGAGATCATACTGAAAATAATTATGTGAATGGTTCATGATCTGGCTGATCTGTTTTTATAGTAAATTTGAGAGATCTAATCTGATTCAAGAGTAGTTATATACCAAATGTGTAATACAAGTATTTTCTTTACTGATCATATGCTACAGGAAATAAAATCAAATGGAATTAATATCGAGGGATAAATTACGTTTTCTGGGGATGAGTGCCGTTTAGGGATATTGGATGCAGTCAGCCCTTCAGCATTTCATCTTAACCGAAACGATGCTAATGCGGTACCCTCGGCAGACACTGCGGTGAGGCAGGCAGTTCACGGAGGCGGGGCTGCAGGAATGACCTAAGCTTTCCCTCGTTCCAATTGGAAACATTGGGTGGTCTTTTGCTTCACAGATTATAGACACACTGCATTGGCTGCAGGCCCTCTATTCTCAATGAAAGCTGCACTCAACTGCCATTGGCAATGACTGCTGTTAGCAGGAATGTGGGGTCCCTTAATCCATCATTAAAGGAACTCAGGGAGCCCTAGCCCGTTTGGCTCAGTGGATAGAGCCTCCACCCATGGATTGGAAGGTCCCGGATTTGATTCCCAGTCAAGGGCAGATGATCAATGATTCTCTCTCATCATTAATGTTTGGTTGCAGGCCTGATCCTTGGCCCTGTTTGGGTGTGTTCCGGAGGCAACCAATTGATGTGTGTCTCTCGCATCAGTGTTTCTCTCTCTCTCTCCCCCCTCCCTTCCACTCTAAAAATCAATGGAAAAATATCCTTGGGTGAGGATTAAGAAGAAGAAAAAAGAAAGAAACTCAGGGAGAGTGGAGCAGAGGCAAAGGAGACAAAATACATAAACAGAAATTATCACGGCAAGGAAGAATTGCAAATAAAGGGTGAAATTAAATGTAAATGCACTTTGTCATGAAAAAGAAACGCAGAACATGTCTAGAAGCCAGCCCCCCAAGACTCAGCATGGTAAGACCCAAACTGGAAAATGTGCTATTAACTACTCTCTGCGTCATTAGCCAACAAGAGAACTGAGTAGGATCTTGACCTAAGTAGTTGGGCTCATGTGGGTTATCTCCTGAGTTTGATAAGATGTTCTATAACAGACTGGCCGTACTGTCTTTTAAAAACAGAGATGAAATTATGCACACCTAGTCTCCCTGGTCACTACAGCACTCACTGTCCACCTGGAGTCTTACCCATGTGTCCTGGCTTTGACCTTCAATCTCCAACACTATGACTTTCTGAGGCTTTCTCTGCATGATATAATACAAAACTGACCTGTCCTTTATCCTCTGTGAAATATGCTACTGTGCTCTGTGATATGAAGTTATTTTCACCTGATGATGATGGTGATGATATTTCTGACTCTAGCAAATCGCAAATTCCAGAGTAGAGCTAGACATCCGCAATGGAGGGGGCGGGGGGGGGGTGATGAGCAATCTACTGATAGTTTAACATTTCAGCAGAAATATTTCAGACCAAAAAAGCATGAATTTCTCTCTAGGGCATCCTCTCCAACTCCTATGTCATTTGCGAAGACTCCTTTCTCCACTCCATGCCACTCCCCTCGTCCCTTCTCCTGAGCACAGCGCTGCGGCTCGCAGTCCCTCTCACCACGTGAGTTTCAGTTTGGGGAAGAGAGGCTTACTGACCACTATTTTTTTTCCTTATCCTACGTCTGCATTTAAAATAAAAAAACCCAACTGAAGCCAGGAAAAATGACTTCAGTGGACACAGTGAATGGTCATGAGAGCATGAACCTACACGCATGTTATTGATGCTACGGCGTCAACGAGTCCTGCACATGTTTAATGCCTCGGAGCCCAAAGCAGGAAGGCTCGCTGGCCAGACTTCCATCTCCCTGAGTCATTCCCACTTGTTTCTGAAATGACTCCTCTAAGGACGTGGCTGAAACAGTGCCGGAGCCAAGAAATGGTGCAGAGCTGAGCTGCTCATGTGAGCGCTTCTAATTGTTCCTGAACTAGCGGCTGAGGAATCCCCACAGAAGGGTTCATCATCAGACTTTGTTAGCATTTTTGTTGAACAACTGCCTTTTCATCGGAAGGAAACCCTGGAGGAAAAGGCAGCGTGCAGGAATAGGACCTGAATGTTAATTAAAGGAGGTTTCAAGTGGGAAGTTTTCTTTTTGAATACACTAAATACCCACAGTGGGGTGTGTTTATAAGATTCAATTTACATTTCCTCAAGTTATACACAGAAGTCAGAGTTCCTCGAATTGTATCGAATCATTTCATTTGTATTTAATGATCTCATTTTAGAATCTTTCACTTTATTATAGGTGATGAATTAATTTTGCATGATTGTTGTTGTCATTAAGATTTCAAATCAATGTCATTGGGTGAGTATTGATTAATTGCAGGTATTTAGATCAAGGACTCACAGATCCCAGTAGGATGGTATTAAATTAGAGCATGGGCCATTCATTAAGATTTTGGTTCGCTTGTTTGTTTGCTTAATGATAAAGTATGGTGATTTCATAGCAGCAAATAGCCTTTGTTTAATTTGTTGTAGAAATTAATATTAAAGGTCTTAAAAAGATATTAAATATGGAACTATATACTTACTTTGACACATTATTATGATTTTAGATCAAAAAGGAAATATAGAGGTAATATTGGTTTGGATAGTACATATTTTCAGGAAGGAATATTATCAATTTTAAGTGTCCCTGAGTCAGTGACCCACAGGCCACTTTTGCCTGATATTTATTGAATTCTGCCTTTAAATTGATTCTGGTGTGTGTGTGTGTGTGTGTGTGTGTATGTGTGTGTATGTGTGTGTATATGTGTGTGGATGCGTGTGTATGTGTGTGTATGTGTGTATATATGTGTGTGTGTGATAGTAGAGAGCGTAGTTTTGAGATTGCATGATTCTTTATGCTGTCTTTGTTTTCTTAAGGTCTACTAAAATGATCTTTCTTCCTATTGAGATGTTAATAAATGAGCAATATTTTATTTAATGTGAAAAATAACCCATCTCATATGTTTCTTCTCTAGTTTTTTATTCTCTTTCAATGGAAAATATGATTAATTCATTAACATATTTTCAAATAACCTTTATAGTCAATCCTATTAATTTGAAATTCTAACAATTAACATATCCTTCATATTAGTGGTCTGCTTTTTATTTGTTTGCTTTATGGGAGGCATTGTATTATTTTTATTTGGAGGCATTATGGTATTGTTTTTATTTGACAATACAACTATTTAATGCACAGCTTTTAAAAGTGATCCATTTTCTCATACCATTAGTCCTTGTTTGTGATGGTTATCTTCTTGTATTTTAAGAATATAGAAAGGTGTTTAAAGTAAAGTAAGAAGTGAATTATTCTGAAAACTATCTGTGCTTCAATTGTGTCCAAAATCTACTCTAAGCCATATCCATCAGTGTGGAAAGATAAGTAATAAGAAACAACTGTCCTGCTGATGAAATCCAAAACTTAAAGCCAACTAGGTCCAATTCAATAAATAAAAAGGGGTGGCAATAGGGAACAATTGCTAGCGATAATGTTACAATGACTGGAATCTTGCCCACTTTTACAACATTCATAATCCGAATGGGTTCATGCCAATGGAACGTGTTTGATGTAAGGAGGCGTCTCTAATATGCAGGAGTAAGAGCGTTTTATAGTCCTGGCCGGTGCGGCTCAGTTGGTTGAGCCTCATTTGATTCCTGGCCAGGGCACATGCCAGGGTTTCAGGTTCAGTTCTCAGTAGGGGGCATGCAGGAGGCAGCCGATCGATGTTTCTCTCTGACTCCCTCTCCCTTCCTCTCTCTCTAAAAATCAATTGAAAAAATTTTAAAGAGTATTTTATAAAGTGATACTAGACAGGGACTCAAAAGAGTTTAAACACGATTTTTAACTTCCTGTGATATAATTTTGTCACCTTGGAAGCAAGGATCTGCTAGGAGTTTATTCTTAAGATTGTCACCCTCTTCTCAATTGTCCCATCTTAAAACATGTTTTTTACTTTATAGACGTACACATATAAGAAAGAGGATCAATTCTTCCGTTCTCAGAAACCTTGGGGAATTGGCAAATGAGGTTTGAATTTTAATGTTTTATTTCACTTAGTCTATTTTTAGAAACATGTATTTCTATTAGAGAGAAACTTGAGTTTAAAGTCAAATTTTGAGGGCGGGGTACATTTGGTATTTTGGACATGTGACATTTCCAACTCTTAATTTAAATGAAATCATGATGTTCCGCTTTATAGGAGAAAATGCAATACATTTTGCTTCATTAGTACCTACGGGGAGCCACGCACAGAGAACACAGGGGCCTCCTTTCTCAGCATCTCTTCAATGAAAGAGACCTTCCTTTAAACAATTTTTCTACAACAGGCATAATTCACAAGTTGGAGGGGATCATTAGTCAATGCTATTTGTTCATTTTAAACTCCATTTAAATATGTGTGTGTGTGTGTGTGTGTGTGTGTGTGTCTGTGTGTGCGCAGTCCCAACCATATCATCTTTAAGCCCTGCATGAAGAGCAGGTACTCGGCGCCAACACGAGCTGCTGTCAGTGTCTTTAAGTGATGAGAAATCCAGGACCGGACTCTGTCCGTTCCTCGGCCTGGGCAGATGCTATGGATCTTCACCGACCTCAGTCAGAACGCAACCCCTCACCACTGCCTTCGAGCTCTGACCCAAGCGAGAGACCCATGACCAGCGCAGACCAGCCAGCCTCCGTCTGCTCCCTGAGACCCCCACCTTCCCGTGACAGACTCCTCCAGAGCCTCTGAGCAGCCCCAGGGCCATCCTGTCCCCCTAGGCCCTCTCCCCAGGAGCTGCAGCTGGTCCAGATGTTCACACATCACAGCGGTCACCTTCCCATCATGCTCTGTACTTCCCCCGCCTCCATCTGTCAGGACAGACAGGGATCATCCTTAAAGAGCTGTTAATACAATAGGAGGGTGAGGTGTTGTGGAGTTGTACACCTGAAGCCTATAGAATTTTATGAACCACTGTCCCCCCACTAATTCAATGAAAAGAAATAAATGAAGAGTATATTCATGTTGTTATGTCTTACCACCACAGTTTCGCAATTTGTATTAGATAAACAGATAAGAACACCCCATTTCTTCCTTTCACCAGTGTAAGATCTCTATACGTCTCATTAGTTAGAAGGCATGAGCTCCATACATGTGATATGAGATTGGGGCGTATCGTTATCCATCAGCTATTATTGCTGCTCGACCCACTCAGGACCCTTGTTGCTTCTACAAGCCATTCCTCCCGCGGCTGCGGGCTCTCCCTGTAGACGCGCAGCCTTCCCCAGCCTTTGGAGGCCCACTCTTGCAGTGCAGAGGGCAGGTGCTGGGGGTGTGTGTCCCCCTCATGGGCCCTCCATCAGCAACTGACTGTGGGCATTTGAAGGCCCAGCTCTCTGGCCTCGGGCAGGTCAAAAATGGAGTGTAATTTATGCTCCAGAGCTCACCGTGCGATCAGGTGGCAGCTGAGATTTTGCTTGAAATCTCACACAGTTCTTTGGCTTTTTTTTTTAAAAAAAACAAACATTTCTTCTGGGAGCCTGTTTAATGAATCACTTGCACACAGATCCTATCTCAGGGTCTGCTTCTGGGGAATCTGACCGAAGGTTTTTAATAGCTACTCAAAATGCATAATCATACAGGAGAGCGTTTACATAGATATCCACTGAGTGGGGTGTATGTGTGTGTGTGTGTGTGTGTGTTAGAGAGAGAGAGAGAGAGAGAGAGAGAGAGAGAGAGAGAGAGAGAGATAAAGAGAGAAAGAGAGAGAGAGATAGAGAGTTCTTGCATAGAAAATACATAGGAGGGAATAATATTTGGTACTTCTGATTTAAGAAACATGGTGAACGGAAATGATTCAGAAACATCGCCCTAACATGGAAATGCAGGATTAAATTAAAATAAATTGAATATATAGTTGCACATAAAAGAGGAAAGGAGAAAATTCCCCTGGGTCAGAAATGTGCAGGCTGTAAGCCCAGGGATGGAGCCGCAAACACTGGGTCCTTTTCATCAGTTCCTGTTAATTTCATGTGAAAACACACAACTCTAGAACTTCCCTATGAAAGAAAGCCGAGTCTGAATGTATACACCAGTATAGCCCAATAATTTATAATATACATATATATAAAACATTATTAGAAATAGCCAAGATGCGGAAGCAGTCTAGATGCCCATCAATGGATGAATGGATAAAGAAGAATACCTATGATTTCACTTTTATGTGGAATCTAAAAACCAAAAAAACCAAAAAAACAAACAAAAACCACCACCAAAAGAATAAACAACACAAAATAGAAACAGACACAAAGATACAGAGAACAAGCTGATGATTGCCAAGGAACCGCTCTGGACCCACCACTTTCAGCTCTACAGCCTGCCAGTTGGCCACACCCCTTCTCTGTCTGCTAATGACGCTCTTTGCCCTCACTCAGAGCTTGCACCTGTGTGATCCTGTGCCTCCTCTGTGTCCTGAAGTCACCTCAAAGTCAGAATGTATAAAGCTAAACTCACCATTTTCCTTCCTCAATCTACTTTATCTACATTGCACATTAATGATTAGAATCTAAATCTGGACCAAACTGAGAGAAACAGCCCACTTAACCACGTATGCCTGAATGTATTCTGACTTCTCTGTAATGCTGAGGAAATTAAATTTTACATAAGAGCTTTCTCTGTATCCATTTGCAATCTAACCCTAATCTCATATATAAATAAGTTAAATTAAAAATGACACCACCCCCCCGCCCCGCCACTGCCTTAGACACTCACATGAGACAACACATACTTTGTAAAAAGTTTGTAAAATCAGTTTTTCTGGTTGGTGTTCCTCAGCACGTTTTGTATCGGATATAAATAAAGGAGAGTTTGTCCTAGCGGGTGTGGCTTAGTGGGTAGAATGCCGGCCTGCGGACAGAAGGGTCCGGGGTTTGATCCCGGTCAAGGGCATGTACCTTGGTTGCAGGCTCTTCTCCAGCCCAGGCCCTGGTCAGGACTCATGCAGGAGGCAACAAATAGATGTGTTTCTCTCACATCAATATTTCTCTCTGTCTTTCCCTCTCTCTTCTACTCTCTCTAAAAAAGTCAATGGAAAAACATCCTCGGGTGAGGATTAAAAAACAAAACAAAACATCAAATAAAAAAAAGGAGAGTTTTAGGTCTTTATTTTTCATGTCATGTAATCAAGATGGATGTGTATTATTTAGGTATCGCATATAATTGGGAAGTCTTTGAATCTAAGGGTTACACAAATTATATTCAAAAATATCAGCTGACTTCTTTATCCCCATTAATTACATTTTTGAGACTATATCAAATAAAACAAAATTAAGGTATACATTGGTAGTGATTACTGCTGTGAACTACATTTATGAACTCCAGTTCTCCTGAGGGCAATCTCAGAACTGCAGGGACAGTGGCTCACACGTACCAGGCATTAACGGCTTATACCTACAGGGTTTGTCCCCTTCCTTAAAGAATCCTGCAGGTCAACATCCTCTGGCTAATATGGCTACTCAGGGAAGCCATCAGATATGCATGGGATAAACTCAGTCCCAGGTGGCTGTAAGAGCTTCCCGATTCTATTAACTAGTTGCTCTGAAGTCCTAACATCTCTTAGTCTAGAACAGCGGTTCTCAACCTGTGGGTCTCGACCCCTTTGGCGGTCGAATGACCCTTTCAAAGGGGTCGCCTAAGACCATCCTGCATATCAGGTATTTACATTACGATTCATAACAGTAGCAACATTACAGTTATGAAGTAGCAACGAAAATGATTTTATGGTTGGGTCACAACATGAGGAACTGTATTTAAAGGGCCAGAAGGTTGAGAACCACTGGTCTAGAACTTAGTAATGTGGAATAGTAACGTGGAAATCCCTAATTGCAGGGGACCTGGAAAATGGAGTGTTTGAGAGTACTGCTTCCCCAAATGGACTATTTTTCTGAGACAAAAAGGAAGAAGATATTGAGAGGCAGCTAGTATTCTTACACTCGATTGCGCAATTACAATATTTAGGTTTGTTTGAATTGAGCCACGCCTTTCAATTTCTTCTCCAGCAAAGCGTTCGATATAACCGTTGAATGGTGTCAGACCATTACATTTAGCCAGGAGACAGAAATAGTCCGACAGTCTTAGAAAGCCTCACAAATTAATCTGCGCTCTTTCCGGCAAATAATTTACAGAAAAAGTAATACATAGCAATTCAGCTAGAAGTCATGTTACTCAGAAGAAATTCAAAACACAATAAAAGCAGCTTACTGTTAAAGTGTCAAAAACATTTAAGAGCAAAAAAAAATTCAACAATGCCAGATTACGGATAGCATCTCCGATTATTTTCACACGGAGAGAAGTAAGGTAGGTACTCGGACTACAATTTTCATGTTTTGGTTTTGTGTTTTGTTTGGTGGTTTTGCAGGATTTAGTCACCAATCAGTCATGGTTTGCTAGGTTAGATAGTGGTTCTTTCCTGTCTGATACTTAACAATGTCAAGGAGCCGGTACTAGAAACCAGTCACAGGGGGTTCAACACCAGGAGGGGTCACTTCAAGTCACTGCTACATCTGCGTGGTGACCTTCCTACTTTTTGCTACCAGCACTTCTTTCTTGTTTCTGCTTCTTTCTTTGCCTCTCTTTGACCTCTTTCTCATTTCCTAAACCAAGATCTTTTTAAAAATTATTTTCATTGGAGAGAGGGAGAGAGAAATATTTTTTGTTCCACTTATTTATGCATTCACTGGTTGATTCTTGTATGTGCCCTGACCCAGGATCCAACTTGAAACCTTGGCGTATTGGGACAACTCTCTAACCGACTGAGCTACCCAGACAGAGCTAGGATTCTTTCTTTATTCGATGCCTTGTTCCTTTTTTTTCCCCAGAGAATGAGCAACTCTTCTGATGAAAGTCCAAACAGAAATGATTCAGGAACCACCACAAGTGCAGACTCCTGCCCCCTCGATGACATATTCCCTCTCTTGTGTAAAGAAAAAACAATCCTGGGACATTAAATTGTGACTCACATTCCGCTCTCCTCATTATTCTGCCTATGAATCGGCAAGAAAAATAAATGGATGTCTGTTAGTAAGACATCTGAACCACCTCCCCATCGAAGATGGGGAATAGCTCAGCCATGGTGATTATTTATTTATTGGCAAATAAGTTAAATCCATAGAGTATGTAGACTTCTTTTTTTGCTAAAGTAATTTTTATTATGGTTTTTTTCTACATCCTGAAGCCAAATAGGAATGAGTGCTAAGAATGGCTGAAAGTGAATAACAGCTTTATTATCTGGTTTAGGACAACGGTTACAGAAGCACTAGGTACTGACAGGCACTGAGCATACATGGCTTAGACAATCACGATGAAAAATACTTTAGGTGACTGTCATGATGATGGTAATGGTAATGAGAACAATAACGAAGATAAAATCGTTCTTGATACGTTCTTTTTTTGGGGGGGTGTCAAATATAGCATCAATATTTGATGAGGGCTCATCTTGAAAAGATGATTTCTCTTCTGTACAAAGCCCTTGACTATCATTTGTAGAGAAGCTTAGAAACGCATTTTGTTAGGTACTGAAAATTACTAGTTCAGACTAGATAGATCATGTTTACTTCCTTATCTTCAGGTAGCTTTCTAGAGCAAAGAATTGACTTTACAAAAAATCCAAAGTATTAACTCACAAGACTTAACATATTGGACTATTTTAAACTCAAGTCAGCCCTTGACAGCTACTCATGTCCTGGTTTACTGATAATACTATAATTTTTTTTAAAAAAATAGATTTTTCTCTAAAACAGCTTTATATGTCAGATGCACTGCAGTTTATGAGGGGACACAATCTTTACCTATTTGAATCAAATTCCAGAAGCTCAAATAACTTTATTCTAAGGCATCTGTAGTTGGGTAGTTAATTTGCATCACACAGTTAAATTATCACTCTGCTAATGTCCTGTTTCAGCTGTCTGTCCCTGACTTGTAAGAATGTTTTGATGGTGTTTTTTTCCTGCTGCTCCTCTCATTCTCCAAGTTGAACAAACTTTGGATCAGCTATAATGAAACCAGGCCTTTTCCCGTGACTATACCGGTTATTTCTTATCACAAACGTCATTAGTATTTTGAAAATATAATTACAAAGGCAAATGCAATTCCTTAATTCCCCTTAAAAAGACAATGAGTTTTTCATGGAAAGCCTATGATTATGTTCATTAAAACCCCCCTTTTTTTGAAAGTTGAAATAACTTTAGCCCAACATCATTTCCTTAAATACTAATGAGCAAAAATGCAACAGTAGCCCTGAGCCTACATTACAAATGACATATTTAATGTGCCTTTAATCATTTACAATGGATTTACTAATTAACCAATATTGCCAAGTACTTGGCACTGCATACACACATCATTAACAAGATGAAGAAAACGGAATCTTAATTCCATTGTATAGGTACATCAACTTTGGCCAAGCACCTCCCGCCAATCAACCTTGACCTAACGTCAGGGCTCCTGTTAGTTATTGTGAGGAGAGTAAGGACATTCATGTTTCCTTGATGAAAACTTGGATCTCATAGGTCTTGGCCCAGAGAACTATTCCTGGACACACTTAACAAACAACGGTGTCCCACCAGACAAGTAAACTACCGTGCAATATCAGCGTCCAAGTTCTGATACTTTTGACTCCATGAAATATTTCATAAATACTTTCCATAAGCAAAGCCTATGAAAACATAAAGCTGGATACTAACACGAAGACATTTGTATACACTACAAAGAAAAATAAAGGCTAGATATTAACATGAAGAAATCGGTAATCTTATATAAATCATAATAGCTACCTATTCGGTAGTTCTGTTTTCCTACACACGTACATACCCGTTTAATACTCTTGATAATCCTGCCAACTAATATTCATTTGCATTTTGAATATGAGGAAAGAGAAACACAAAAGAAGAATTGGCTTGAAATCACATGCCTGTTAAGTCATCTTGGCTGGAATGTGGAGCCACGGTCCTCAATCATTGCGTTATATTTTCTCTGAGCCCATTGAGTAAAATGAAACATATCAAATGTATATAAAACATACGCAAAAAAGACAGGCTGAGTCCAAGTGCACGGCATGGAATGAGTTTCAGGGTCCAGGCAAGGGCGTATGGGTCAGGAAAGACTGGATGATGCAGTTTTAGCTATGAGACAGGACTGGAGGAAGCTGAGGCTTAGAGAACTCAGGTGACTCTTGTCCTTTGTAAGAGTAATAAGAGAATTTGTTTGGCTTCAGCAAGATTTTTTCTTTTTATAAAATAGTGGCATTTTCATCTAAAAAATAGCTTGAGTAAAGGTTGTACCTGCCTTTGAGTATTAGCTTGAACTTATTTTTGTCCAAGAGACAGCGAGGATGCATAGAATGTTTTGAAACAGGGAAGTTATGCAATGTGTTGGCTTATTTGGCATGGCTACCTTAAGGCCAGGGAACTAGACAGAAAGTCATTAAAATGTTTTCGGAAAGCATTTCTCAAATTGTGTCTCACAGAATGCTGGTCCTCAGAGGTTATAACTGTTATTTTTTTTAAGTTGCCGTGCTGAAATAAGATTGGAAATTTTGGATTAAACGAGGCAAAGAGGTTCCTTTATTGGGAGACAAACTTGCTAACAAGCATTTTAAATCTCTACAATGAGGTAAAGCCTATGGCATTTCTGAAACATATTTAACCACAGAAAGCCCTCTTCTTTGAAGAGACTCTTAAAGGGCCAGTGTCCTCAGAATACTCTGGAATAATGCTGAGACTGTACGTGACAGAGAACAGCAGCAATGGGGAGAGAAAAGAACTCAGGAATGTTTCCTTTGGTGAAGAAACGTGTCATGGGGTTACTGGGTTAAGAAGACAAGATAAAACTTAATATTAAAATAGATCCACAATTTTGAACTAAAATGAAAAAAAAATGAGGATGTGTGATTGATCAGATGGGGCAAGTAGAACAGGAGGCGATTTCAGTTTTAGGTGCGGAATCTAGGTGGTCACTGGCATTTCATGAATATCCTCTTCATTCTTTCCTCTCTGTTCATCAGCTATTTTTTTCCTCATGATGTCTCTTTCCATGTGAAGGACCCCTGATCAGAGTAATATTCTTGTCGCCTCGTTGTTCTGGAGATAGGACAAGTGAGGCAATATGGGTTCACATGTATGTAGTGTATGTACAATGACATAAGTATGTCGGCGGAGAACCCTAAAGCTCCAAAATACTCAACAACGTCTTAAGATGTAGGCTCAGCTAAATCCCTTTCTGTAAAATCCCAGGTCTCCTTCTTCACTAAATAAACTTTTCCCAAAGTGTCCTGGATTCCCCCTAAGACAGAACTAGCTAAACAAACTGTGTATGCAGCTCCCGGCATTAAAGTTCCATAAGCAAGCCCCAGATCGAGCAGGCCCAGTGTGGTAGACGATTTTGTTCTCAACGGGCTCATGGCTAGTTCAGCTCAGCTCAGCTCAGGGAACAAGTTCAAACTGGACCCGTGGCTCCTCCCACTTTTGCACGGTGAGAAGGTGAATCCTGAGCAGTTTTCATGACCTCCTCTGCCTCTCCACAGGTGGCCTGAGGTCCCGGATTGGATGTATTTTACCTCTCACGGACCCAAGTTAAAACACTTCCTTCTTCTGAGACAAGGCGATTTCCCTTATGATTCAACCCTCCTGCAGAGCAGCATATTACCTTGTATAATTTATTACTTCTGCTGCGGAAAAAGCCCTAACTGTATATATTTTTCATACTTCATGTTCTGAAATCGGTACTCATCATCAACAGAACATCGTACTATATTAGCGAGGCTGAGTCGTCCTGTCAGGCAGGGAACCCTTTCACACCAGATACTGTCCGGCTGCTCAATACACTGTCAATAAAGTAGGTCCCGCCGCCAAGGCCAGCCCACCGGGTGCTCAGCACCACCCTGCAAAACGGAGGTACCCAAGGGCCACTTAAAAAGCCCATTTTATCTTGGTTTTGAAAATGGATGGATGATGAAGAAAATAATAATGGGAAAGGTCGAATGGCATGATGAACAATACTGTATTATTCTGACAAGACCTGCTAGAGAGGGAGACCACAGGCGTCTTACCCAGCAAATGTGTTTCATACTGAAACCTGAACATATAAGGAGGGTTTGATATTCGGCTTTCCGCCAGCCAGGGTGTGAGAATCCCCTGACTCTGAGGCCCGGGCTGAGATAATAGTGTTAGAGAATTTGCCTTGTGGTTCCAGCTTTAAATTGTGGGGAAAGAAATGGGAAATATAAAATGTTACAAGCTGTCATTTCAATTTTCCATTCCCCGTCTTTGTAAACACCCCTCTGGCCTGAAGAGAGCGGATACCATAGAGAAGGAAGAATTCGGTGCTGATTGCTGGAATATGAGAATGACAGGATGAAACGTCTATTATACCGTCTAGTAACTGGGAAGGAAGTAACTGTTGAGTAGGTCCAGTTTAGTTCGTACACAGACATTTGCCAGGAATATTTTACCACGAGCATCAAGCATCATGGCTTAAGGCAAGGACTCGGTAGGTCAGTTCATTTCTGTCCCGTGGAAAACACCCCAACAGTAAATATCCTGGGATTTCATATCAGAGGAGGAGAAATGCCATAAGTCAGGTCTATGTTGTGACAGACCATCAGCAACGTCCCCCACACTCTGATTTGTTCAGTTTCTCTGCCCTCTCGATCTTGCCTAAAACTGTATTTCAAATAACTTCAGGCCTTTCTGGGTGGTTCTCAGAGACTGCGGCATTGACCGATCCGAGAAGGGCTCCTTGACGTTTGCGTGGATTGTACTAATGGCAACAGACAAGTTGTCATGAAAGATTTCCCTTCTGTCCTGCGGTGCATGTAGCATGGGGACGCACACACGCGGCAGGGTCAGAGCGGAACCCCTTCAGCCTCACTGCAGCCTTCAGCCCGAGGCTGGCCGTGTGCTCAGCCTTTTCGCCGTCAGAAAGGTCACGGTGTATCTTTAGTTACATTTAAACCCGCTGTAAGCCTCTGAGTCAAGTACCTGGGTGACCTTCAGAAATGAGAAATCTTGGCTAAGGATAAATGTGACATGTTTACTGAAGAGCAAAGCAAGCCAACGTGCCCGAACACATTTTCATAGGTTAGAAAAGCGCAGGTCTTTAAGAGTACACTCTAAGATGGTTTTCTTAATACTCTGAATACATGAATCTATTTTGAAAAATAAATAGGTTTTCACAGGTAGAGAGAAGGTTGTCCCTTCTCGTGGGAGGAGATGAGGTGAGACTGTCAATAGTCTGCTTTTTATTTTTTTTATTTTTTTAAATATATTTTATTGATTTTCTACAGAGAGGAAGGGAGAGGGATAGAGAGTTAGAAACATCGATGAGAGAGAAACATCGATCAGCTGCTTCCTGCACGCCCCCCACTGGGTATGTGCCCGCAACCAAGGTACATGCCCTTGACCGGAATCGAACCTGGGACCCTTGAGTCCGCAGGCTGACGCTCTATCCACTGAGCCAAACCGGTTCTGGCTGCTTTTTAAAAGTAAGTCAGGCCCAGGTCTCATGGCCTGTCCCCACAGCAGGCCCTGGAGTGGGTGAGGGGAGCACGTTCCTTCTGCAGAACCTCTCTTTAAAGATTTCCTGCTTAAAAACACATCCTTGTATATTTTTTGTTGTTGTTTAAATAAAAAATAAAAGTAACAAGTTAGTAGATTCTGTGACTGGATGGGTTGATTGAACCAACATATTAAAGTTACAACCATGTCTCCTCTTATCTAACACACACGCTCACAAATCCCAAAAACCCAAAAGCCTTTGTGGTTACAAGCATCAAATAGAGTCTAGCCTACGTCAGCACAATTTCTTTTAAGTTGTCCTTAACTGATCTTCAAGTAAAATCACAACATAAAATTACATCTGATATACAATGCCCAAGCCCTCAAATGCCTGAGTTCATCTCACTCGTCAGCGAGAACCTTTCAAATATTAAACATTTTGTATGAAGGACCTGAAAGCCCCAGGAGTGATGTTCTTTGCTTTTCTGCTAATAATATGCTGTTTATGTCACTCACAACACACATCCTTGTCCATGTACCGTGAAATGCTTCCATTTGCTTCTTTGTAGATTAGCATTTATTTCTCTATTCTCTTTCACTTTGGCCTTTCTTCACAGATGATTTCACAACAGACATACTTAATAATCACATTCACCTTGATCTCCACCCGAACTGCAAACAATACCCCTGCCTTCTTTTACATCCTGTGTTAAATGTGAGTCTCCCGGTGCCATTTCAATCCCGCCACCAAGATGTAGAGGGCTGGGGCTGGCGATTTATGGCTCCTTCTGATCTAGAAGAAGATTACAGTGCTTAAGCCCTATAAAATGTTAGGGGTGGTCTCCAGCTGCTGGCTTTATAGTGATTGATAACCTAATGTTGACTCCTTGTCTGTTATTGCAGGGGGTTAACTAAGAAGAGATTGATTTTACTATTACTGTGTTTAATAGGGATTTTCAACAATACCCTAATAACTATCTATGGTGTCAGATGGGTACAAGACTTATGGGGATGAACGCTCAGTACGTTATATAATGTCTAATCACGGTGGTGTACTCCGGTAACTAACTCAATATTGTGTGCCAACTGTAATTGAAAAATAAAAAATTATTTTTTAAAGTGAAAGACAGCTATCGGTCAGCACATGAGATGCATAAAGAGTGAACCCTTTATTATTTTTAAGGACTCCATTTCAAGAGTTTTTTGTTTTTTTTTCCTTCTGTGAGATGCCGGGCCTTGCCTATATATATGGAGATCACGTCTCATGCATACACTTGATAAAAACAAGCTAATAAGCACTTAGAAAACACACGATTGTCCTCGCACAGACGAGATGAAGGTCACTGTGATGAGTGATCATTTCCTAATCGTTATGATTAGGGCCAGTTGGTCTGGAAAACACTGTCTCCTGGGATCCGTCCCTGTAGATTAAAGACCTGCCCATCAATCACTGCCCTGAGCCTCCTTAGAGCAGAGAACTGACGTGACTCCAGGCATCTGGAAGAATCTATGACACCACGAGGAATGGGCACTCTTCATGGGCCTCTGGCCGTAGTCCGGTAAACCCTCCACATGACTCACCAACTGCTGAGACAATTCCTCGGTTCCCTGGATGGATGGCGTGTGTCATTCCTAACGCTGCAGGAGCAGCCACAGTATTTTAGGTTATTACCAGAGTAGCAACTGGCAGTATCATTTTCTGAGCTTTCAGTCTGGTCATAAGACTGAAGATTTTAAAGATGAACTTTATTTGAAGTTGAATGGAAGAGATGGAGTTTCATGGCTGGGAGAGTGGAATATGGTACCAGGAAGGAAGAAAGCAGAATAAGAAGTACAGTTTACAGAGAAGTCTGTGCTTCTCAAAAGCAATGGATTAGCCACCATTTGAGTCAATTTTAGCTACAACTCCAATGGGATGTGGCACAGGGATAGTTCCCGTTTTTCTCATGAAAATATTTGTGTGTTGTTATATACAGTTATTGCATATGAGATGTGTGGTAAAAATTTGCTGGTGATCAAATGTTTAGTTTAACAACCTTAGTTCTTTAAACTAAAAACAGAATGCTTTAAACATGATGCTATGCTATTTTTACATGAGCCAACTTGAAATTATAAGTCCCCTTAACACTAACTATATTATTATGTTTCATAACATCACTCTTGCCACCGCTGTACTCGCCAGCCGTCGGCCAGACTTGTGGCTGAGCGGTGCTCCCCCTGTGGGAGTGCACTGACCACCAGGGGGCAGCTCCTGCATTGAGCATCTGCCTCCTGGTGGTCAGTGGGTGTCATAGCGACCGGTCGTTCTGCAGTTCGGTCGATTTGCATATTACCCTTTTATTATATAGGACAGTCATGCACTGAATTATGACGTTTGGGTAAATGACAGACTGCATATATGACAGTGGTCCCATACGAATATAATGCAGCTGTAAATCTCCTGTTGCCTAGTGACATCACAGCCATCATTGCTGAGTGCATCAGGTGGTAAACTCAGATTTTTAAAATCTCAGAACACTTGTTAATCATTTTTCTTGGATGCAAAAGGAAAACACTCTAGAATAAAAGCAAATGCAAATAACTCCAATATTCTGCTTAGACTTACTCAGAAACTAGAAAAGCTGTAATGTTATGCTTGGGAAAAAAACAACGGTGGGCTAATTTGGTAGGCTGTGATATCTTTATTCATTTATATTTATAATTACTAAAATTACCCCCAAACTGGAAGTTATTATACAGTCAGACATCTGTCCAATTATGTTCCAATTATTTGTTTTTATTAGGATTGTGCTTCCCA
>NW_005871365.1:1252225-1264439 GCF_000147115.1 Myotis lucifugus
TTACAACATAATACTTTTTACTTTCCCCCCTTTGAGTAGCTATAAAAATGGCCACATTGGCTACATGTCATGTTTCTTAACATGCGATTGGCCATTTCTCATATCATGTTATTGCTCCAGGTGGACCCTTTAAACTTAATTAAAATGGGCAGTTTTTTGAGAACTTAGAAAATAAAGCTGACAGGCTGTAATTCAAATGCAAGCACTCTCCTGGTGGCCATCAATAACTGGGGAAGCAGAGAGAAAAGGTTTTTACTTTTTATTTTTCAAATTGCACCTCCTGAAAGATTGTTATGTGGTGAAACTTCATATTTTACCCAATTCAGCTGCCTCAGGATTTTATCCTCAACACATAAGCACCTACTTCATAACTGGTATTCTAATAACGGATCACAGGCCACTATATCGGCTTATTCTCTTGGGATGCATTAAGTTTAAATCCAGTTTCTTTTGCACACTGGGTCATCAGCCGCATTGATGACTAATCAATCATCAACTGAGTGATTTCAAAATAGCATGATTGACCTAATAAGTGGTCAACTCTGGTCAAGTGACTTTCTCAGTGTCTCACTGTGCTCACCTGTAAAAGGAAGTGACAGAAAACCCTTCTCATGGGTTGTGAGAATGAAATGATGGGTCCCTAGAAAAGGGCGCCTTGAGGATTTGCCGTGTATTGACCACACTGGACTTAACTCACCTTGCTTGTCTTGCATTTAGAGTGAGCAGAAGAGAAGGGAATTTTAGGTCGCTTTCATCAGATCTAGGTTCAACTGTGTTTGCCCACTAGTGACCGGTCACAGGACTTGAATCACAGACTCCGATGAACAGCTTTTGAACACTGCAATTAACATGGGCAAAAAGCTTGGATGGATGGACGGGCCTAACTTTATTTTTCCTCTATATTCATTTATTTGTTAATCCTCACCTGAGAATATTTTTTTCCATTGATTTTTCAGAGAGAATGGAAGGGATGGGGAGAGACAGAGAGAGAGAAAACTCGATGTGAGAGAGACACACCGATGGGTTGCTTCCGTGAATGTCCCTACACATTGCCACTCAATAATGTTTATCTCCCTCATCACTTCCCACAAAGACTTTCTCCGAGGCTCCCGTGAAAACAAGATTCTGTGTCATTTCCCTACATAGTACCTGGTCCGTGTGTTTATAGTACAATCACAGTCTGTTACTGTGCATTTATAAAATTCTTTGGTTTATTTACTAGTCGTCGTTTAATGTGTGAGGTGTTTAGTTTCTACTCTACTGACATTGTTTTTAAAGGTAGCATTTGGTTTGGCTCTAAAGTGCAACTTGGCACCTGAGGGACATTCATCAGGACTTGTTAACTGAATAATTAAGTAAAACTGACATTTCAAAGGCAAAAGTACATGACAATGTGCAGCCCTCTGATACCACAGCCGCCTTTATCTGGAAACTTCTGATAGTGCTGATTGGTCCTCTCGTCTGTGTCTTAGTATTGACTGCTCCCTCTAAGCCTTCCTTCTTGAGTTACAGCACATTTTAATAACTTTATCGACATGGTACTTAGTTTCTGAGTTTGAGGTTTATCAATATTTGCTTTAAGCATCAAACTGTCCATACTACAATTAATCGTTACCAACTGATTTCTACAGACATTGGGGAGCTCCTATTCATTCTGTAAAAATACTTTCTATGACTGCACTTACTAGTGACATTTCTCTAATCTGCGTGCTTTGTTCTGTGCAATTCTGGGTACCATGGAAATGCAGAAAACCTGAGGTGAAATACGGATACCATACATCTCTAAATTAAAACAGATATGAAGGAGAACAGAGATTGAGAATGATTTGACTAATAGGTGCTTATTATTATGTACTACAGCTTGGCAAATAATACTATAAAATGGCCTATTATCTTTTACTGATTATCTGATCTTTATGAAGTACAGCTGGTAGGCTCATACTTTTGATCTGAAATTTGACATGCTGCTGAACATACAAACTGATGGACTCAGGCATAAACCTTTAAAATGACATTGAAAGTCCAGGAGTTACTTCTCTAAGTTGATTTGTCTTCTGATAAATTTCCAAACATTTACCCTCATGTTATCTCAACCTTTCTCCTTTACACCTGAATCTGTTTCTACTACAGTGAAATCAATATTTATTAATGTTTTCATTTATTCTCACCATTATCACAATTACAAATCCTAATGCAATTGCATTTTTAAATTGCCTAACTAGATTTAAACTTAATGCACTTAAAATGTCATGTGTCTTAACTACATACTATAAATATAATTTTTCACAGTAAGAAGTGATGATTATTTATTTTTCAACCCTAAGCAGGCTTAGCATATCTCATAAAGGGTGTTCAGTAACATTGAAGGAATGAACAAGCCAATTTTAAGCAGCTACACAAAGAATCTTCTGATTTCCACAGAATCATTTTCTAATTTTACGTATATTTTTGACAATGGAAATTGTCTCATTCTATTGTTTTGCTGAGCATAATCCTAACACATTCCTAGTTATCACTCAAGGTTGTTTTTTTTTTTCTTATCTAATTTCCGATAAGACATACATTGCAAGGTGGGTGGGTGGGTGGGTGGGTGGGTGGGTGGGAAGAGATCAACCAAACAACTGGTAAGTATATATATAAGCATAACTCATGGACACAGACAATAGGGTGGTGGAGACCTTGGGTGAGGGGTGGGGTGGGCTAGAAGGGGTCAATGGGAAAAAAAAAGTAAATTGTCTTTGTTGAATAAGAATGGGCTTTGCGATTTCTCCATGATTTCTGCTAAGCACACCTGCTATGCTGGTGAAATATAAGGCATGGCACACAATCTTTGGGGTATTGGAATCTGGAAATAGCCGAAGTGTATGGAAATGAATAGCTGAATTATTAAAGATGCAATAATAGTGTTTGTACTTTGCCAAGTTTGGTCTGTTTTTAGTCACAATGATGAACTCTTGATTACCGTCTAAATGTCAATAATCATTGGTACCTGCTTAAAGCATTAACTTGAAAATTGGACTAGATTTCTACCTTTGTGAAAGTGAACTTATGGCATTTTGAACATATTTTTAAATGTTCCCTGTATTTGTTTTTGTTTAATGCTATTCTGTGGAAATACTGCTTTCTTAGTCTAAAAAGTCTTTACACATAAGATGGTACATGACCCAGAATAACAATGGCTTTACCAACAATTGGAAAACTTTCCACCAAACACACCGGTGTTCACCCCTGGGAAGGAGAATGACAATATAGGGAGGAGTTTTTTACAGTCCGGATAATTGATAGTCACTGAACCTGGTTATATTGAAGCCAGTTTGGATATTCTAAGATATTGCCCTAATTCTAATCCCTATCAGCACAACATTTAAATGAATGATACAGAAATGCTGTAAGACAAAATGTTGTAATATATAGTGTTGAACTTTGTCATTATTCTGGTGGACCCAAAAGATATCATACAGAAAATATCAGGTGATATGCACAAATATCTGGGAAATTCATTCAACCTAATGATCATATTTGTCAATACGGGCCTTCGATGTGGAAATACTGAAACCGATACTTCTTATACAGGTTGACAAAAGATGTGCAACTGATCACGGAGCACTTTATGGAAAGAGCAAAGAATAAAAGCTTAACGATCTGCCCTGAGAGAATGGGCTCGCTGGCGGTTGGAAAACCGTTCAGCCTGACAGTTTTTCATAGATCAAAACTCTCAGTGAATCCGTTGGGTAGGCAGCTCACTATCTATCAATCTATAAAAAGAGGTGGAAAAACCCAAATGAATAAATCATAGGATCAAACACTTCCCAACTCATACGTAGGAGGCCAGCATGACCTTAATATCAAGATCTGATACAGTTAAAGAAAAGAACACTGTGGACCCACAGTCCTCACGAACATAGACCAAGACGCTAACGTGACAGCAGCGAGTTCATTAGAGACACACGGAGAACGGGTACCACTTCCCAACCAGTGCCGAGCAGCTGCGGGATCTGCGGACGCTCAACGTTCAAAAGATCATTAACTTCATCCACCACACTTACAGCCAGAAAAAGGAGATCCATGTGATTATAGAAAATAGAAGTAGAAGTAGAAAATCCATTTGACAAAAGTCGACATCCACTGCAGACAAAAACTTCTATTAGCCTGGAGGTGGAAGGGAATTTCTTCAAACTGATCAAGTGAATGTTAGGAACTGGCATCTAACATTCTTCTTCATGGCAACAGACAACGCTTTCTTTCCAACATCCAACCTCTAACTTAGAAATAAATACTTTAAAATGTTTTTTTAAAAAGAAAATTGAGCAACTCCATATATCGATGGGGAAAATCAGGGACACTGTAGTAATAGAATTATTTTTACTACTGCATGGCCCATTGAGCGCTTCATCCGTTATAGAGTTCTTGTTTGTCATAGTCCTTTTATAGTCTTCTATATATTTCATAGGTAAACGAACAATTCCCATACAATAGATATCACATACATAGCGGGTTATGGAACTCAGAGGAAAAAAAGGTTAAGTCTCTATGGGAATGTAGAAAAGGCAGGGGGAATTCGTTGAAACTGAAGATTCTTGGGCCATCCTGAGGCATTTTAATGTAATAGTTCAAGGAAGGAGACTTAAATTCTTGCAAGAACACCTAGAAAAATATTCCTGTTTCGTTTTCAAGTGGGCCGAAGATAAATGTGTACCCTGGGCATAATGTTCCCTGCCTGGAGTTAGTCCTGTAATGAGGATTATAAGAATAGTTGCATGCAAAACATAGATGAAGCCTGTTTTATCTTTTGCTAGAAATAGGATGATAAGTTGGGCTGGGTTATGTAAAAAAACAAACAACAAAAAAACAAGCAAACAAGGGATTAAAGAATAGTGTTCACAATACCAGCTTGTTAACTATTCAGAGAAATGTATAAAGTTTTAAAAATGTGAAAATTGTGCTTCTAGTCTTTGCTGTTCACTTTAATGTTCGAGATTTAGAATGTCAGCCTTACAGGGAATCCTGGCATTTCACTGTGGGAAGGCTTCCAAGCAGGGATAAAACCTAATGGCTAACTGGCAAAACGCCAACAGATTTAAGATAAAAAATCTCTAATTAAATCTCTCTAGTCTAAGCATAATTTATTGCAGATTTCCCCAAAATTCCCTACGGATTTCTCTTGCCTTTGGAAACACTGTCTGAATTTTAAATTGATTTAATCATTTCCAAGTCAGGCCATAACAATCTATCCATTGTTATAAATGCCAAGCATTTCTACTTTGTTCCTCCATTGAAGTTATATTCATAATCTATTAGCCACATATTTGTTTCACTCTTTATGTCTTAAAATACGTTACCTACACATGGCAAGAGAATGTCTGGGAACATTCTGGAAAGCTAGCAATGGTCGTGCATTCCAATAAATCCCTTCACTTTTTATTCAACTAGGTCTCCATGACAGTGGGGAGAGCGTGGTAGGAATATTATTTTAATTTCTTTATAACAACAAAAACACATAATGCCTCATAATTTTCTGTGTACAGGTTTAGTTAGATATTAATTTTGTGATCAGAATAATGACTTGGTCATACATAAATGATGCTAACTTGTATCATGCTTTTAAAACATTTAAAATTTTTCTTAGGATATGTTCCCAGAAGTGGGATTGCTGGGCCGCAAGACAATCCCAAGGTTAATGTTTCGAGGTCACGCCACACTGCTTTCCACAGTGGCTGCACCAGTCTGCATTCCCACCAGCAGTGCACACACACAAACACACATGCATTTTAAGAAAAGAATACAATTGAATTCTTTAGGATCAATCAGAATGTAGGTCATATATCTAGAAGAGCACACAGAATAGAGATAAATGATTAATAACGAAGGTGGTGAGAACATAGAGGGAAATATCAATTTGATAATGATATGTTATCTTGACCAAATAATGTGTGTGCACGTGCGCGCACACACACACATATGTAGCATTATATATATAGTCTTATATCTATGAAAAAATATTATTCTCAAAGAGAGCCACAGGAGGTAACTTTGATTCTCACTAGGTTACAACTCTAATTCAATCCATATTTCCTCAGAATCATGTAACCTCTCCTGATACCTTAGTGGCCTGGAGAAAAAAGAGCCATTACACGGAAGTGAGATGTGTGTTCTTTAGGTACAGGAAACACAGATGGGGACACAGCAGAAGCCCGTTTGAAATTGCTTGGTACAGAGTCAGCATCACATGACAGTCACAATTCTTTCTGTAGCTAGACTCCACGTGAGTATTACTTTCAAGTTCATGGATTGGATCGAGACCTATGTCCCTCTCTTTAATAATTAGAAATTATATCCTACAATTGTCAAAAATCCTTAGCTAAACTCAAGAGTTTAAATTATTTATCCGGACGCAGACTCTGGTTGAGAACCCCAGCAACAGAAAGGGATGGCTGCGCGGGTCCAGGGAGTGGCAGAGCTGAGACCAGGTCATCAGCTTCGGGTCCGTAGTCTCATCTTTCCCGGGTTCCCTCCAAGGTTCCTGACCTGAGGATTCACCCATCGTCACGCAGGAGAACGGAGGGGCCGACTTACAGGAAGTGTGGGCACCAGTGACCGGAGCAGGTCGCTATAAGATGGAGTGTCCTGGGTTATTAATGACTCCCCAGGGTCACGTCTGAGTCAACCTGAACTTCCATTCTTCAAAGTTGTTGGACTAACATGCATTCTAAGTGGCGATATTGTAAAATCTTTATAAATTAAATACACTGGCACTTTCTGGGCTCTTCTTTTATCACAGAGCATTAGCATAAAAGCTGCATTCACTGGGCCTTTGGGGTTACTATCAGCGGGTCCTTGGGGAGTCAGGCACGCCTAGTTTTCTCAGTAAGTTAACCTTTTCTACCCTAAATACCAATGAAGAAGAGGGATCAGGCTGCAGACATTACATTTACATACATAACGGCAGGTCCTTTACAACCATCGCTCTATACCATTAATACACATTAATAGATGCACTTGATAAACAGGGAGTGGATCAGGGGCTGATTGGCGGAGGAAATGAGCATGAGAGCTAAAACAGGGGAGCAGTACTGCGCCGTCAAGGGCATTGAGATGTTTTCGGGGAGTTCGGTGCAGGGAATGGTCACTGAAGTTTTAGGTTTGAGGCCCACACTCCCTGCGGGGGCTCCTGCCCCCCGGCCACAGCAGCTAGTGCTAAACTATGAGCAGAAAAATAGCAAGGATGCGTTCACTCGGCTTCAGGTCCCCGGGAGATACAGGGACGGCCTCCCTTGCAGCTGAGGGATGGAGGCATCATCAGGAGAGCCTGCATCCTAGTGTTGGCCAGCGCCCGCCATTATTATGTACTCATTTACATCCCAACCCAGGAAATTCAAACAATGCAGGTGTGCCGCCCTCCAGCATGGACTGAGTCCCCCCAGGTGGGCCAGTCATGGGGCCTGATGGTTGAATTCTTCCCCAGCAGGTTGGCCCGGGCAGCCAAAGTGGGACCCTCCCTTTGCTGAGACCTGCTGCCTGGGTCAAAAGAGGCTTAAGTATTAAAATAACACACCTTTGCTCACTGCACCATCGCCAGCTTCGACCTGCCCTGGGGGGGGGGGGGGCACTACAGTTTCTTTCCCTCCAAGTGTCTGATGCTATTTCTTCTTCCATCTACTTGCCTAGGACAAGACGGGGATCCTGTCACTTCAAACAGGCATGTGCTACCCTTCCATAGTTAACGCTGGACAGTCATTATTTTCTAAACCTCTTAATTCATAGCGTGTTTGTAAACAGTCCTTCTTAACCATCGCGCCTTGAGCAAGGGAATAGGAATGAGTGGCGCACAGTTGACAGTCTCTGAGGAGATATCAACGCACATTTTGTTAGACGGCATCCAGCATGGCGTCCAGTCGGGTAAAATACAGTCCGTGCTTTAAGAAGTCAATTTAGAATTCCATGGCATGTAGGACTTTGTTTTTATTCATTATCTGTGTGTTTTTAAATACGAAACCAAAGTACATGGGAGACTGCATATTAAAAAATGCCATCGGGTCCTCCCCGTGAATTCCTATGACGAATTCCAGTCAGCTACAGTAAGAAAGACAACACAACATGTGATATCTATCTTAAGTCCAGATATAAAAATATACGCTGCTTATATAGGGCTTGAAACTAGAAACGAAATGCTATTAGATTCTCATTGCAACCACGTACACAAACCACATATACAAACAGAAATGGGAAAATCGGCTGAAATAAGGAATGTGTGGGACGTGAAGAAACAGAGCCGCTGTTCATCTGTCCCGCATCCTATCTTATTTCCCAGAACCCTTTAGAAGTAGAATATTAATGAATTCTAGAATCCATTTATCAAGATAACTTGGCTGTAAAGAGGACTTAGTATCCATCTTAGAGGCTCAGTTTTCCAAAGAAGTTTTGGGTTCCCACAAACATAAGCAGCGTTTCTGCACAAGGAGGATTTCACAGCCTAGAGAGGTGGCCCTATTTGAACTCTACGAGTGACAGGAACGTTTCCCCTGTCACTTCTATCTCATCACAAACCTCTCTCTCAGATAGTTTCCCTAGCCCAGTGGTCGGCAAACTCATTAGTCAGCAGAGCCAAATATCAACAGTACAACGATTGAAATTTCTTTTGAGAGCCAAATTTTTTAAACTTAAACTATATAGGTAGGTACACTGTTATTAACTTAATTAGGGTACTCCTAAGGCTTAGGAAGAGCCACACTAAAGGGGCCAAAGAGCCGCTTGTGGCTGGCGAGCCGCAGTTTGCCGACCCTAGGTCTACCTTAAGGTAGATTTCACACGGTGGATGTCATTTAGAAGACAATTCATTTAATATGTCTCCTACTAATTCTCCATTCTTCTTTGAAACTCACCTGACCATAACTACACGGATTTCAAAGATTCTAACCCAGTGCTATTCAATATAAATGCAATGTAAGCTACATGCAGACTTTTACATTTTTAGTAGTCAAATTACAATAAGCAAAAAGAACCAGTAAAATTACATTAAATATAACATATTTTTTAATGATTTGGCCAAAATGCTGTCATTCCAATATGTGATCAATATGAAAATTGACTAATGGCATATTTTACGTTCTGTTTTTCATACTCGGTCTACGGAATCCAGTGATGCTTTACACCTTGCGCACATCGTAAATCATACTGAGGCAGGTTAGCAAGGAGCTCAGAACACTCCCTGGCAAGTGGATCGGGAAACTGAGACAAACAGTTAAACAAGCAGCCCAGCAAGTAGCAGCCAGCTACTATATCACAAGATCTCATCTTCCCCGGCAAGACCTCTAAGAGCAGGTGGCTTCTCTCTCTCTGACCCAACCGAAGAGCGGGCAGCTCAAACCACCCTTTCCTAAGAAGCCATTGGTCTAGTGGGCAAGCTCTCTCTCTGAGCTGTGTGAGCCGCTCTAGCAAATGAGTGGAACCTGAGGATGGGGTCTTGGGAACCTCTGATTGACAGCACAGGTGACAACCCGGCCTTGTGACAGGCGCCTGGAGCCCAAAGAGGAGGTCCTGGGACCTCCCGTCTGTAGCCAGTTGGCCAGGAGTACGGGTAACAACTTGGCCTTGCAACTGGTTTCTGAAGGAGGGGGAACCTTGAACCCTTCAGCTGGGGAATCTGATGCTAATCCCCGGTAGAACTGAGTTGCATCATGGGACACCCATCTGGCGAGACTTGCTTCTGGGTGTGGGGAACCACCATACTCACGTTCGAATTAGTACAGGACCTAGTTAAAAGTGCTCTTGCATTTTTATATGGTTTGCAGAATTTTTCTTAAATGTAATAATTATGCATCCGAATATGTATCTCATGGAAATCAAGCAATCAGAAACCACAATTTCATAAACCACATATAAATAGAAAATTTAAAGCAGATCTAAGGACCTGATCTTTGGGTGGGAAATAGCACACCAGTAATGAGCAGTTCTGTGATTTCCTCCATTTGTACTTAATTACTTTGACTTTGGCTCATTACCACTGACATTCTAAACATCTCAGTTCACAGGGAAATGCTGGTGCTCACGACTGGCCCAGATTTTCCTTGACTTCTTGCACATTTTATATGTATTGAAATGAAATTTAAAAAATAAGTCTGCCTAGGCGATGGCAATATGTTAATGAACATTTCTCCTGTTATACTTTCACCATGAAGAAGTGAATACCTCCAATCTTGAAAACATTATTTAAAAGCCACATTTTAATATTCATGTTATGCTAAAATGAATATGACTTGAGGATCATTGAATGTTTTCCATATAGAAGTAAAAATAAAATGATAAATATTAATTTTCTTGTTGAAAATCACATGCAAATATAGAAGTATAAATAGCAAGCTACACTTTCAGATATTTATTTCTCACTACTTTTGTCCGTGACTATATTTTTGGCACAAATGATATGATTTAATGCAAATTGCCTTATTATGGTAAAGAAATGCAGAAACTCATCAGATAATGTGGGAAATATCCCATTGTACAAGAGATAAAATATGCTTTGCTTCAGTTTTCTTCCCCTGTGTTCTTTTGGCCTTGACTATCTCCCCCAGGGGATAGAGCACTGTTTTACAATTAAAGTCTACATATTAGAGCCCTTTCCAAGGGTCTGAATGTGTTAAAAACAAACAAACAAACAAAAAATTCTCATGTAAAACTGTGGTTTTAGTAGAATTTTCACTATCGTCAATAAATAGGAAACCAATGGCGGTAGGTCCTTTAAGAACCGAAGCAATAGATGAACTGGTGAGGTGGCGTTTGACGTGGCTGCTGAGGTTCCCTTCAGTGCTAGATGGCCTGCGATGGTGCCCTGGCTTTGCCGTCTGCTAGTCTTTGAACTGGAAAAGTTATGAAACATCTCATTCCCTGTTTCCTCATCTGTAAAATGCTGAGGGTAAGACCTGTTTTCCTGGGTTAAGCATCAGTCATAATCTGTGTTAAGACGTGGCACAGTACTTTGCACACAGTGCACATTCAATGCCTTGCGCAGTTATTAGGGCTGAACCATTGGTAAATTGGTAGTAAAATCCCAGGCAACTCCATGCAGAAGTGCAGTGATGAGAAGAAACACCATCAACAACAACACAATTAGCTTTTTTCTTGTAATTGATTTGATAACGTCAACAATGAGTTCTGCTCTTCCGGTTCATGGTGAAGAGCATGCTAGATTATGTTACTCACTGTAAAATACTATCCAACAAATAAGTTAAAGAACTAGTAACACGAACTTTTGAGACGGTTAAACATCAATTATAAAAGCTACTGTTCGGTGATGAAATAATACTTTAAATGAGCTTAAATGGGGACAGAGGCTAAAATTTACCTATAAAGGTGGAACTGGTTTGCAGGTACCATTTTCTCTGAGACAGACACCGAAGAGAAGCCCATTAAGCCTTCCCTTTCTACCAAGGTCAAGACCCTCTAGGATTCTTCCCAGATCAGAGGGCATGCTCTCCGCTCACACACACACAAACAGGTCAACAGACGGCAGTCCTCTCAGGCATTAAGACTGGAGTGTTCAACTTCTTCAGAAGTTTTAAAGCTATTTTCCCAATTTAATTTGCATAGAAGCATTTTAAAACCCTACACCCTCCCCCCTCATGCTAACTCATTCCCTCAAGAATAGACTTGGTGGAGCCCAAAGTAATGGTCGTGAAAAGCCACTTTCTCTGATTGAACCCTCCAAGTGTTTCCACAGCAACCTCCTTTATTGGGAAACAATATCGCAGGAAATGGCCAATGGGACGCTGCGGGTCCTGAAGGAAACACTTAAAGAGATATAAAAAGTTAATTAGATGTGGCGCATGCGAGCGATTATGATGACTTAATTAGCGGTATCCCTTACATTGGCACACTCTGTAACCTAATATGTGGCTTAATAGCTTCGTTATTAATCAATTCTTAACGTACACAGTTGGAAGCTCACATTGTTGTGTAACGTTTATTATAAATAGCCCCTGTGGGAATCACAACTTTATTTCATTAAAACTCCTGCCTGCCGCTAATTGCTGCCAGGAAAACACGCGCAAACTAATTGTGTTTCGGGAGCCAGTGATGCAAATTTATAAGCTCCCGCCCTGAGTGCTGGGTCCGCCGTGTGGTAGATCACCCCCCCCCCACCCTGACAGGCAGCACACGGTGGCCGCTGGACTGACCTCTCCTACATCAGCACACTCGGTTAGCAACACTCACCACCACA
>NW_005871366.1:0-8575 GCF_000147115.1 Myotis lucifugus
GTGCAGAAGAGAACAGTTCCCTAACGGCAGAGTCCCACCAACAGACAGAGCCATTCCCGGTGGGGTGTCTGGAGAGGGACGGTGCTCTGTGGTGTGGGGCTCCCCGCACCGGCCGGAACAGGAGCAGGTCTCAATCCGGGGTGCCTCTGCCCCTCAAGGCACACCCGGCAATGGAGAGACCCTTGCTGGCTGTCACAGCTGGGGGACTCAGGACACCAACGTGCCCCACCCCGCTCCTCTGACCAGTTCAGAACTCCTAGGCGGACAGGTGTCTATTTTTGCCAAGAATACAGAATAAAATAAAATAATCTACAAACTCATCACGGAAATGAAGTCCCTGTACCTCAAATCCAAGGGCAGGGAAAGGCAGACATCCACTGTCGGCCCTGCTGTGTGGCGTGTATGGTAAGTTCCACAGGAAACCAGCCTGTTGGTTAGGAGTAGACAGCATTCATTCATTTGCTCACGCACCTATTTATTTAAAAGTATTTATTGAGCACCTACTACGTGTCAGGTACTCTTTCGTGTTGGAAACGGCAGTAAATAAACGAAACCAGGTCCCTGACCTTATGGAGGCGACCACAAGTAAACCCACTGTGGAACGGTGGGTGCGGTAAGTGTTACGAAGGAAACTAAACCAGGGTCAGGGGACAGGATGATGGGAGACAGGGTCTGAGGTCACCTATCTGAGGAGTGACCAGGGAAGGCCACCTGAAGAGGTGACATCTAGGAAGAGACTTGAATGAACTGAGCTTGAACCAGGCAATTCAAGGAGGTGAGAGGATTCCAGGCAGAGGGACCAGCAGGGGCCGGTGAAAGGAGACTGGTGGAGGGGAGAGGGCTGACATGGGGTCAATGAGGCAGGCAGGGGCCAGGCAGCGGGGACAGGAAGCCACGGGCGGCTCTGAGCAGAGGAGAGATGGGCTCCATTGACTTTTTACATGGAAAACAAACTCCAGGATGACAAGAGTAGAAAGGCCAGGCCAGTGACGAGGTTGCTGCAGTCTTTTAGACAAAAGATGGTGATGACGTATTACGAACGAATTGGTTAACGAAACCATTCATATTAATACTAGTTCTCCAGTTGGCTGGTGCTATTAGTAGTCTATCTCAGATATATCGTGGGCAGACCACGCATCAAGTTGAAGCTACTTCTCTGGAGAAATGCACTCTGGGTTCCAAGGGTCACCCTGGGTTTTAAGTTGGGGACGGTGAGATCTGGGAGAAGACAGAGGGAAAGGTGGGGCCTAAGGCAGGTCTGCAGGCGGGAAAGGAAGTGTGGGCCCATCGTCCCCCTTTCTCCAAAGTCACCAGAGGAGAGGAATCTGAGGGGCCTTCCCATATGACTTCTCAGGGCCACTGGGCAGTGGCCGGGTGAGACCCAGCCCTCCCGCTGCAGGCAGAGCTGAAGGGAAGGGACGGGTTTACTGCAGCTGGCAGTGGAGGAAGGCGTGGAGACTTTTCCCAAAACAAGAAAGACTCTACTTCTGCGGTCTCTGAGGCTTCAGGGCAACGGAGCCACCACGTCGGGGAAACAGCCACAGAGTCGGCAGATTCGGGGCACAACGAACTAGCTGTGCCTCCCCCAACCGCACAGCACGGGCGCGCCATCGATCTCCCTGACGCTCTGTAAGATGGAAACAGGCCCGTCTCCCAGGGTGCTGTGCGGGCCGGATCAGACAGAGCCTGTGCTGGCAGGGATGACACCCCTGGTCCAGGTGCGAAGCTGGGCACATGCGTCTCCTGCAGCAGGTGCAGGGGGCACCTCATCACAGGCACACAGTCTGTGCTGTCCTCCTGCCAGGCAGCCCAGCGGACCCATCACTAATGCATCCATCCAACACACACATTTACCGGGACTTCGTGCCGGCCATGGTGCTTGGGAGAAGCAGAGGAAGAGGTGGCCCCTGCTCTCCAAGAACATATGGGCAGTGACTGTATGCCTTTTGACCAGAGCCTCTAGCCCACTGGGCCCACCACCTCCCCGCCCCCTCTGACTACCAGCAGCCCGTGGCCTCCTCCCTGAGGACGGGGACCGCTGCTCCTCTCCAGGCTGGCAAGCAGGCCTGGTCCTTTCTGCCGCAGTGGCAAAGGATGGCGAGAAAAAGGCCGGGCCGGCTGGCAGGCAGAGGGAAACTGGAGAAGCTTTTGCCTTCAGCAAGGCCTCCTTCCAGCCCCCACGTCCTCCCTCCAGGGGACATGCTCCAAGAGAAAGGGAAGCCCGGATGGGCCAGGGGCCGGGCAGCCACTCCTGACGCCCGGCTCCTAGGGCACAGCATCTCTCCAGAGCTTTCCAAGGATCATCGCGAGAAGGCTCCAACTCTGAGTCATCGGAGCAGAGGGGAGATCTTGTAAAAATAACTCCAGGTGTGAGGCTCCTGTGCTCACATTATTCAAGATACAAAGAATGGAAAAGCAGGGCAGGAAGCAGAGGAGGAAAGCGTCGCTCCCATCAGTTTCTTCATATGACAGGTGCCAAAAACACACCTGCCGACTCTCCCCCTCCCTCCCGCTCCCTCGCTCCCCGGAGTGATTGCATAAGCCGGAGAGAGGGTCTTCTTTGCAGCCTCTGACTCTCCCACCCACCCCTCTTCAGCTGTCACCTCCAAAGCTGAGCCTCCGGGTAGCCCCTGCCAGGATCCAGGGGGCTCGCCTGTGCCTTCTCTGATGTCTTCCATGAAATAGGGGTTCCCTTGAAGCCCCAAGAGCCTCCACCAAGCCCCAGGGGCGGGATTTCTGGGGCCATGACCGCGTGAGGGAGGATCTCTGGGGGGAGCCAGCAGGGTTGGCCAGATCCCCGTGGCACAGGAGGGGGCTTCCTTGGAAGACCATGGATTTAAAAATGTTCGGACAGGCAGCATGTGTGGCCCTGGGAGCTCACGGGGCATCTTCAGGGCTTCCTGGGCTGAGGGGGTGGGGCGGTGCTGTGGCTCACTCCCACTCAGCCTTCTGGAAGGTGTGTCTCTAGGGGTCACGGACATGAAGATGGGGATTTTAAGACAAGGAAGAGAGCCCAGTAAGAGGACAAGCAATGGAACAAGACGGGAGCAGGGAGAGGGGAGAAATAAAAAGACGCTGGGTCATAGGGGACAGGCAGAGGCGTGGCCATAAAGGTTTTATTTAGCGCCTACTACACGGCCCTTCCTAGGAAGCCAGCAGCGTGGTGGTCCCGACCTCTTGTGGCTTACAATTAAGAACTAAAAACTACTTTTAGACAGGCGCACGTACACATTAGGAAGTAAAAACCTCAGCCAAGGCGTGGTCAATGTAAGTCACATCTACAGTCAGAGCTCTGCCTTATGCCAGTGAAAGATCTATTAGCAAATCCATCGATTTGTGCTTTGTACACACCCCGATTCACAAGGACATTAAGTGTCTGGCTTCACAACAAGAAGCCAACCTCACCCTGGTTTTCTTTCTTTTTTAATAAAAAAATTTTTTTAATGTGTTTATTGATTTCAGAGAAAGGAACAAACAAACAAAAAAAACATCAATGATGAGAGAGAATCATCGATCGCTGCCTCCTGCTCACCCCCCTCCCCTCCCACTGGGGATCAAGCCCGAAACCCAGGCATGTTCTCTGACCGGGAATTGAACCATGACCTCCTGGTTCATAGGTCGACACCCAACCACTGAGCCACACTGGCTGGGCTCACCCTGCTTTTCAAATGTCTACAGTTAGGTTAGGGCACAGACACTAATAAGCCTTGCAAAATCAAGCTCACACATCCAAGAAGTATCTGTGGGGTGTCTGTTATGTGCTAGGCATTGTTCTATGTCAGGGGTCCTCAAACTATGGCCCACGGGCCACATGCAAATACAAATATTGTATTTGTTCCCGTTTTGTTTTTTTACTTCAAAATAAGATATGTGCAGTGTGCATAGGAATTTGTTCATAGTTTTGTTTTTTTTTAACTATAGTCCGGCCCTCCAACGGTCTGAGGGACAGTGAACCGGCCCCGTTTAAAAAGTTTGAGGACTCCTGTTCTATGTCAACAAGGAAGACAAAACTGCCTGCCCTCGGGAGCTTTCATTTGAATACGGGGAGACAGAGATAAAGGAAATAACTAAAACGCATAGTCTGTTAGGTGCTATGGACAGAAATAAAGAATGAAACGGGCAGTAGTCCAAGATGGCCTCTATGAGAAGGTGACACCTGAAAAACGGCCTGAAGGGGAGGGGACCACGGGCAGGTGTGGGGGAGGGCATCCCAGGCAGAGGGAACAGCCAGGCAGGGCCCCGAGGGGAGCACACGCTGACGTGATGGAGGAATTAGGAGAAGGTTGGTGTGGCTGGAACGGGGAGAAGGAGGAAGTAGTGGGAAATGAAGCCAGAGAGAATCTACAGATGATTTTAAAATGAATAAAACGGAGACATACAAACGCGATGGTGCAAACAGGTTGTTCACAGGGGGCGCTTGGGAAAGGCCTTGGTAAGGAGGTGTCGGCTGAGCTGAGACCTAGAAGAGAGGCCTGAGAAGAGAACATTCAAAGCAACAGGGCAGCAGGAGCTCAGCCCTGAGCAGGGATGAGCGTGCACATGGCAGGTGCAGGGTTGGGGAGGAGTGTGGGGTGGGGACAGAGGCAGGGGTGGTGGGAGGGGGTTTCTCATTGCGAGGGCAGTGGTTCTCACCTGCAGGATTTTGCCTGGAGTCACAACTGGGGAAGTGCTTTGGCATCTGGTGGGTGGAGAACAGGGATGCTCAGGACACAGAGTTATCTGCCTCGAAATGTCGATAGTGCCGAGGATGAGAAACCCTGGTGTGGGGCCTTACACGTCACGAGAAGCCTGTGCGCACACAGAAGCACAAACCGAAAACCAACTAATGCTTGTGCCTCGCATCCTCACATCCATCCCCTCCGGTCCAGGGTGCGTGTGCGGAGAGGAAGGAGAGGGATGCGAGGATCAGCTCTGAGGACGCAGGAACCAGGATGGGGACGCAGGCACTGTTCCTCCAGCCTAAGCTGGAGCTAAGAGGGAGCTTCTGGAGCAGAGAGAAAGGCGGCCGAATGTGGGGAGGCCACGTGCAAGCCCTCCGATGGCACCGTGGGCTGTTTTCAAGCAGTCGATGCAGCTGAAGAGTCGAGGCAGGGCCCTGGGCGAAGGGGAGAGGAGCCACTCTGTTGCAGTGAAAGGGCAAAGGGCCGGAGAATGCTCCAGGCGCGAACAGCACAGTTCAAGGCCAGTGTGTAGACACCCAGGACTCAAGAATGAAATTACCAAGAGGAACAGCCATGGGTTGAAAGAAAGGGACTTGGGAGGGTGTGACATGGGGGGAGGGGACCCCCAAACCCAGCGACACAATATCTGGAAGAGGCAACTAAGAGGGGCCCAGAAAATACGGGGCACTAAGTAGACCTCGAATTTGGTTACAACTACAGAAAGGGCTGTTCTCTGCTCCACTGGGAGTGAAGGCACCTGGGAGTCAGGCCTCCTCGCTGCTGGTCAACGCGGCCGGCACTGCAGGTCACAGCGATTTCGTTTCTCCCCGAAGTCAAGTAAGTCCACGGACGGGGACATGGCCCAGATGACCAAGGGCTCTGACATGCAGTTAACCCCACGCACGCCCCTCCTCCTCACCCTGCTGATAACCTCGATGAGTCATTCAGAGAAGCTGGGCCCACCCCAGTGGAAAGAGATTCTAGGTGAGGTTTCCATCACTTAGAAACGAGAAAAATTCCTCGGTGCAGAAACAGGCCGAGCTGCGCTCACCACGCAGGGAAGCCTTCCTCCCTGGGGGGAGGTGATGAGGAGGGGCTGCCTCATAGTGACTTTGTTCCCAGGGCATTTCTGGTGGCACTGTCAGCCCGAGGGTGTGTGGGCACAAGGAGGGGCCACCCTCACCCGCACCCACTCAGGGCTCGCTCCCTTCCCCGAGTCTTAAAATCACATTCATTCTTCTCCACCGATAAAGCACGTTCACTCTAAAAATTTCAGTGAACATTTACAAAATGAGAAGGGAAACCACTCATAATCCTGTCACTTTGAGAATATTCACCCCCCCCCCCCTCCGCCCCTTTTTTGGTTAAACTTTTAAGACGCTATGGTTGAGATCACGTTGTATACATAATTTTGTGTCCTGTTTCCAACATAAGCATTTGGCCTTGTTAGTAAAAGCTCTTTGTAAATACCAGCTTTACTCACTGAATAACAACCCACTGAAAATGATGGCGTGTTCCCTCATGTGATGAGAAGCTTTCCTCCAAGGACCTGTTTCACCTGGCACAGGTACTGGACATGACCCCGTAGCACTGAACACAGGGAAGTGTCACCATTTTCTAGTATTTACTACAAAGTGCCAGGAACGCTGCCTCCTACTATGTCAGGGGGCGGTGGGGTTCGGTGTGGGGACGACCTAATGCCATACGGTCACAGGCAGAACGTTTCCCTTTCTCCAGACTCGGGGCCTCTGTATGGCACGTGGCCGAGGGTCAGCTCCCATCCCGCTCTCCTTGCAGGCAGAGCAGCTCTCACCCTGCCCATGTGGCTCAGGGGGAGCTCCAGGTCCCAGTCAGGCCCAGGGAATGGAGAAAACACCGCTTAGGTCCTGAGAAGCAGAGGAAATGTGGACAACGGCAACGGCCATCAGGTATAGGGATGCGAAAATGTTGGTCAACCCCAGCCTGCAGGCCAATCAGCCGCCTGGTTATGTCAACAGAGCTTTGGGGGCACACAACGGCGCCCAATTCGTGTCAATGCTCCTGTCTGTGGCTGCTGCAGCCACAAGGAGCCGAGTGGTTGTGATGGAGACCATCTGGCCTGAAAGCCTAAAACCTGTGCTACTTGGCTCTGCAGGACAGTTTGCTGACCCTGTGTTTGGAGGCCAACCAACCACCCCCCAGATCCGTGCTCCTGACTTAGCTGAGCGTTGTCACTGAGGAGCCGGATCGCCATCCCCCAGCTCCTCCTGCAGCAGGCGGGGCCCCGTGACTAGTTCTCACCAACAAAATGTGGGCCAAGGGCCGCGTGTCATTTTCGGGCCAAACTGGTTGGGAAGTGGGCGAACCTCCTTTTCCCCCTTCCACCCGAACCCAAGGAACTCCTGGGCCCTGCAGTCACATTTCTCATCGTTTTTTCATGATTCCCCCTGAAAGGAGCATTTTCAGACACTTTTTTCTAGTCTCCTTCCTCCACGGAACTGTAACACCAGAGACTAACATCTGTTTAGGTACCATATGTATATCATGTAGGAGTCCCCCCCTTGAGTGCAATATTGCCCCGGCGACAGTGTGTCCCCCAGAGGGTGGCTGAGTCACAGGTGGAAGGGGCCCAGGTCCCTAAATTACCTTGTGGAGGCATGCTGGGCGCATCTGAGCGGCACCTCCATTTGTTAATAATAATAAGAGCAAGAAATGACTTCTATCATGTTTGACCCCCAAACTAGGTGATGATCCTGGCAGCTAACACTGCCTTAACAAAATTAATACAAGATCTAAATGTGATCATTTTTTATTTTTTCAAAATGTATTTTTATTGATTTCAGAGAGGAAGGAAGAGGGGGGAGAGAGATAGAAACATCAATGATGAGAAAGAATCATTGATCGGCTGCCTCTTGGCAAGCCTCCCACTGGGGATGGAATCCACAACCTGGGCATGTGCCCTTGACCGGAATCGAACCTGGGACCCTTCAGTCCGCAAGCTGACGCTCTATCCACCGAGCCAAACCGGCTAGGTCTGATCATTTTTTAAAAAGTACAAATTGGATAGGAATGGGTAGGCATGTTATATTATACACAACAAGGACCTCTCCTAAATCCTAAAGAAGGTAAATCTAGGATGAAAAGACCCCACGTTAGATGCGGGAGAGGTTAGCCTGTTAGCTCTTGAAGTGATGCAGGCGAAAATTTAAAACAGGTTCAAGATGAATTCATGAGAGCAGCCTATGAAAGACGGGCAGCAAACCCACTGCATTCATGTACATCCTCCCCGTCTGCACACATCATCACCAAGATGAGGGTGGAGGAATTTTTTAAAGACATAATTTCCAACAGCAAAGGCAACAGGTGAGGGCTACTGGGGAAGAGACTGAAACAACTTTATGGGGAAGAGACAGACTGTGGAAGCCTAGGACTGACGCTGCTCACAGGAAGCCTGAGCCTGGAAGGGGCCCGGACATTATGGGAGTCCGTCAGTGGCAGAACGGCCCAGAGGCGTGTGACTCAGAGGTGCCGGGAATCAGATGTGAGGCTGGACAGGGGGAGTCTATCAAACCGGAAGTCACGCAGCTGAGTCCTCCACAGGAGACCCATGGGGCAGCCAGGTATGCACGCTCCCAAGCAAGAGAAAGGACTGTCCTCCTCCGAAGACACCGAATGGACCCACAGGAAAGGCCTGGGACCCAGGAAGCAGGAGAACTAACCTAGTGAAATACTATAGGAAAAACCCCAGATGACAGCTGGGTATTGGGCTCAGGGTAACCAGGTCCAACTGGAGGGGAGGGAGAATACATAAAAGACCCAACTGGCTAGAGTTTAAGGGGGAAATGAGAAAGAAGAACAGAGCAGTGAGATACTCTTGGACAAAGAAAAAATCACATTCAACGCAAGTAGATATGCGATTTTTTTATTTTTTTTTC
>NW_005871366.1:8675-16105 GCF_000147115.1 Myotis lucifugus
GGACAGACCAGTAAGTAAACGAGCCAGGCAGGCTGGGTATGTGGGCGCACACACTCTGTGTGAGTGGCAGGGACTGTGCAAACGGGAGTGGCCTGCCCATGGGAAAGCGGGCAGCCGCCAGCAGTGCCACCCTATGCGCCAGATCTCCCAACTTTTAGAACAATACCTCAATACCACAATCTTATGTGAAAACTCTCCCTTTTTTAAGAAGGTTGGCTGAAATTTTTTTAAATCACTAGGCAAACCAAACAAGTATGTCGGAGCGTTAACTATAGGTGCACAGCTTGTTTATACATTCACACTAACAGAAACTCCATCTGCTGGTTTTCCAGTCTTTAGGATCAGCCTACAGATTTAACGGCAGTTACAAAATAAAGATGTTATCACCCTTAACAAGGCACAAGTAAAGCCCTAGACGGTTTGGCTCAGTGGATAGAGCTTCAGCCTGGTCATGGGTTCCATTTGGTCAAGGGCACATGCCCGGGTTGTGGGCTCAATCCCCAGTAGGGGGCATGCAGGAGGCAGCCAATCAATGATTCTCTCTCATCACTGATGTTTCTCTCTCTCTCTCCCTCTCCCTCTCCCTCCTTCTCTGAAATCAATAAAAATATTAAAAGAACAAACCCAAAACAATGTCCAAGTAAAGATGGAGAGGACAAAGCTGGAAAGCGGAAGGCAGCTGGGGGAAGGACACTGACATCTTCGTCATCTTGAACAGGGAATCAAGAGATGCTGTTGTTAATGAACAAGAAATATGACAGTAAGAATCTCACGTCTCAGGCTAACCAAACTGAGGAAATATAAATAACAACACCACTATGCTGTGAGGATGTGGGGAGGGGATAGAGGGTGGTCTAAGTGAGCTAAATCGTCACGTATCACAACAGGAAGTAGGCTGATAACTTCTAAAATAGGAGTAAAGTAAAAGCACATTATTTGAAAATATGGAGCCAGAAAAGTAACTGAAAGGATTAGAAGTGGCTGGCCCAAGGGAGTGGGACTCACCTGGGCAGAGAAGGGGCCAGGAGACTGATGTTTTTATTATAAATTCTTCTGAATGTGGCCCCTCACCCCACTCCAGAAAAAAACACACACACCAAAACACCTTTTGCAAGAATATGAAACAAATCCATTCATGGGGTTGATTGCTGGGCCACATGACTAAGCCTGCAAGGTGAGTCTCGGTAGGATACTAGAGCTGCCACTCAATAAGGGTTTAAATGAAAATAATTTGACAAACGGACCAGTTACAGAGGTGTGGGGAGGGTCAAGGTGCCATCGATGGGGCAGCACCCAGACCCAACACCAAGAAGCCTTTACTGTTTCCAAGTGTGAAGGGCAAGGCCTTGCTATCCCCAAGTTCCTGGAGCCCCTGGAGCAGGAGGTATTTATACGCCACTCTCTCTTTCCTCCTGTTCTTGGATCCCCTGCTGCTGTTTCCTACTAGCCAAGCCCCAAACCCAGCAGGTCAAGTAAAGGAGCCAGCTGACGAAAGGAAAGCCACGGGGCCAGGCTCCCAGCACGCGGAGGACAGAGAATGGGACTGGGAGGAGGGGGCGGAGGAGAATAACCAGCCCGTATTCTCGTATTATCTTCTATCGAATCATGAAAAAGTGGATTAGATAAAACACACATTTGCCCAGAGCAGCAATTTTGATCTTCTCTAGTTCAGCAGCAGAACAAAGGGATTGCCTAAAAGACGTGTAATTCCCCCCAATTTTCATTAGTGAATATAGATGAATGACCTTCATATGTAGGCCCTACATTTAGTCAGAGGAGAAACAAGGTATATGAAGCCAGAATCCCATCAACTAAAAAAAGGGGAGTGAGACAGACCCGCACAGGAAGATGATGACACGTGGTGTGATGAGCATCCAGAGAAAAGTACCACCTCACACGGCTCCAAGCCACAAACCAGGAGGCAACACGTCTCCCCGGGCTTTATTGATCTGGGAGCCTTGTTCCACCCTTGCAGGGTGAGAAGAATTAGACAAGCGGGGCAGCGTGTGAGACACGCTAGGGCAGTGGTCGGCAAACTCATTAGTCAACAGAGCCAAATATCAACAGTACAACGACTGAAATTTCTTTTGAGAGCCAAATTTTTTAAACTTAAACTATATAGGTAGGTACATTGTTTTTAACTTAATTATGGTACTCCTAAGCTGGCCTTTGCTAAAAACGTCCGACTGACACCCCCCACTTCTTCAAAATAGACTTGCCCAGGCCAAAAACCGACTTCTGCGCATGGGCCATGAAGTTTCATTCGCACTGTATGTGCGCGCCCGCATGTGGCATTTTGTGGAAGAGTCACACTCAAGGGGCCAAAGAGCCACATGTGGCTCATGAGCCACGGTTTGCCAACCATTGCGCTAGGGCACAGCGAAGGATCTGTCTGATCACGGGAGGAATAAGAAACAGCCTGGGCAGCACAATGGAGTGATCCAATGTCGGTCAGGGGCTGGAATTTATTTTGGGAACAGGACGTTGGCCAAGGTTTTGGGATGAAGTGGCATGCTTCAAACAGTAGGGAAACTACACGGGCGGGCCCTGAACCAATGTCAATGAGGGAGAAGGTGGGGATATAAGGAGGGAGACCTGCTCTGGGTGGGTGTTTAATATCTATGGGAGGATGAGAGGCAGGGAGGGAAGGTGGGAGGGGGAACGGATAAAGGTAAGCATCTAGCTTGTCTTTTACGACTCGGCTACAGGGACATCTCCTCTATTAAATTTTTCTTGACCAAACCCTGCCTTCTCTTGATAGTGGGAATATTAGACCCCAACTATCTGAGGTTGGAACACTTCAATGAGCTCATGTTTCCTGCTATGAATGTATGAATCCCATGGATGCAATGATGGTGACTTACACATCTTTATATCCCCAGATCCTGGCTCAGGGCCTGACCCACAATAAGTGCTCGCCTGGATGAATGAAGGGATGGATGACAGATGACAGGGTGACCGGGGCCCGCATTAGGGTGGTGACCGTGCAAATGAATGAAATGGCAAAATCAACAGGATCTGGCACCTGGATGCTTCGCAGAGTGAGCGGGCTGATGCCCGCCTGGGGAGAGTGGGAGATTATAACATAAGTGCTTTATCACTCAACAAACAGTCACAATTGCTTTATCACCCAACAAACACGCCCAGCTTGTGAGGGCATGTTTGGGTATTAACAGATTGTACAACACATGAAGACACAGGAAACAAACCATGAATGAGAGAAAGGCAGGTGGGACCCAGGGCAAGAACCAGAGACCAAAGCGCCCTCTTACACACGAGTTAGGAGGATGGGGTCAGCGTGTTGGTTTGCTTTCTTTAAAGGTTTGATCATTCGGTCTCTCTAGTCCATTTCGAGAGGATGACAAGCAGCAAGAATCCCTTTCCACAGGGCTGTTTCCCCACCACACCAACATCTCATCTATTACCACGGGCCTGTTTTCAACTAATGGTCTTGGCAAAAATCACAGGAAGCAAAACAGAGCTCCCACACGAGGTTCCAGAGTAACAGCAGCTGCTGGAATTAAGCGGCCAGGCTGGCAGCCCAGTAAGAACAACTTCCTTCAAAAAGTGCCATTCGTGGGCAAGGAGGGACTTTGGTTCCCTGGACAATAAAACCCACCACTTCCAATCGGATGTATGCTGCCCCAAATAGCATGATCCTATAGACCAGCTGTTATGTAAGTAGAGCGTCGGTTACATCAGGGGACCCAAAAAGGATTTTGAGATCCTCACTAAAATCTTTAAGACATTTAAGAATCCCACCTCCCAGCCCCCACACCCTGGCCGGTGTGGCTCAATTGGTTGTGTGTCGTGCAGCTCACCAAAAGTTTGCTGGTTCGATTCCCTATCAGGGCATTGTTGGGATTGTGGCTTGATCCCCGGTAGGGGGCGTGCAGGAGGCGGTCGATAGAGGTTGCACTCTCACATGGATGTTTCTCTCTTTTCCCTTCCTCTCGCTCTAAAAAATCAATAAACTATTCTTAAAAACAAGAATTCCCTGATACTACAAATAAGGGGGTGGAATCTGATAAGTTAGTACCAGCAAGACAGAGATGAGTGGTGGCTAATTCTCATCAAGTGTGATCTTTCCTTCTTCTAGGGCCGTGGTCGGCAAACTGCGGCTCTCGAGCCACATGCGGCTCTTTGGCCCCTTGAGTGTGGCTCTTCCTAAGCCTTAGGAGTACCCTAATTAAGTTAATAACAATGTACCTACCTATATAGTTTAAGTTTAAAAAATTTGGCTCTCAAAAGAAATTTCAATCCTTGTACTGTTGATATTTGGCTCTGTTGACTAATGAGTTTGCCGACCACTGTCGGCAATCTAGGGAATATGTTTGCTGTCCCCTAGCCTCAGAGTGTGGGTGCACAGCGACTCCTGGCTTCTATACCATCTTGTGCATTCCCAAAGTGAGTTTTCCAACAGAGCTCCCAAGAACTCCAAGGATTCGCTGGGGCAGGTGCCTTTATTCCCACTTTACAGATGGGAAAATTAAGGCACATATATCTGTGCAAGCAACTTGCCCCAGGGTCTCAGAGAGGAGCCATTCATCCAGCCTGGTTTGGAACACTGGTCTCCTGATGACCTGAATGCAAAGATGGTGACTTACTCAGCTCTGTATCCCCAGATCCCAGCACAGAGCCTGGGCCTGGGCCATTGTAAACGCTCAATAAATGTTGACTGAAGAGAGGACTCCCAGTGCCAAACGGCTACATTAACCTCTCTCAGGACTGGATTTCTTTATCCCTAAAAGGGGAATAAGCGTATTCGTCTCATAGGGTTACTGTGAGGCTACATGCATTCATATAAGCGAAGCTTTTACCACACTGCCTGCTGGGCACGTGGCTGGTCCTCTGATGTTAGCTACCACCATTGTTGATGTTAGGATCGCTACCAAGAGAAGAGAATACGGTTATGCGAGGACAAGCGGCATGAATACGGGGCGGCCCCACCTTAGCGAGGGTTGCACGGAAGGCCTTCCTGAGGATGCGACATTGGAGCAAGACCCAAGTGAACAAAAGGGTCAGCCCTGTGGGACCCGGGAAGGGCAGGACGGGGAGGGCAAGGCCAGGGCAAAGGCTTGGCGATGGGAAGGCACTCGGAGTGTCTGAGGAGCAGAAGGAAGAGGCAGTTTTGTTTATCACAATGCGCCCTGTTGTGGTTTTATGTCCCAATTCCTAGCCCTAATTTTTAGGAGGAAATGTGGAATTACCCATCTGAACTATCCACTAGGCAGTCTTAGAGGCCACTCTGAGCGTTTGGTCAAAGCACCTCAAACAGGTCTGAAGGACCCGCATTGCTGAAAGTTTTTAAAAACTCCCTCAGCACTGCTCACACGTTTCTAAAACCGATCTTACTGTCCAGCCCAGGGACGACACAGGCTGGGGAGAACGAGCCTCCAAGTCGCCTCCATCCAGAAAGTTCCCGCTTACACTCAGCATCCACCCCCAGGCGCCTCGTCCCCAGCAGGTCTCACCAGGAGCAAGTCTGACCAACGCGGAGGAAGGAGGCACCAGCTCAGTGCCACGGGGAGAGACACGCTGGAGGGGAAGCCTGCCCTGAACACACTGTCCTGTGTCATCCCAGGCTGTTCTCCGCCATGGCCCTTTAAGTGCTGGTCCCACTTGTCTTGTCCTAACTTGCTTTCAGGCTCAATCAGTGACAATGGATTTGGTCGGGATCAGCCCCTCCTTGGACCACCGGCCCTAGTGGTCAACACTACAGCGTGTGCATACCTCAACGACATTCACCCCCGCCTCTGGTCACCCCAATGGGAGGTGGATGCTGGAACACCCCGGCCAGCGGCACCACAGGGCGATGATGTGGAGTCCCAGGCTGGGCTGCCTCTTCCCCAGGACCAACCTCCGGCCCTCCCAGCCCCCACCCCCACCATGGTAAGCAGCCCTCAGGGAAGATCTACAAATGGTGAGCCTGCCCTTCTTCCGAGGACCCGAGGACCAGGCCTGCACCAGCCGCCACTCAGGCCCCAGCAAACGACATCGAGGAAACCCAGGCAGCCCCAGGCTCGGGTGGTTCCGGAAGCTCACCACAAAGGCCGAAGGCCGATCAGTTATACTGTTTAAAGCGTATCCGTTGCATGTGGACACAAACAAACAAGAGTAAACAAAATTAAATGTCAAATGAAAAAGCTATCTGCCATATGCATTATTAATACCCTTAATACATAAAGAAAGCTTAAAAAATCAATAAGAAAACGATAAACACACAAAGAAAAAAAAACGAGTTACAGACAACCCACGAAAGGAGAAAATAGGAATGGCACAAATACATGAAAAATGGCCCGCCTCGGGAGAAATCAATAAAATGCAGTTGAAAACAACCTGTCCACTTGGAAAAGGTTTTCGTATCACACTGCAGCATTGGCAAGAATGTGGAGGCCGCGCGCATGCTCAGACACTGACGGCAAGTTCACCGTGTCTATCGGAACCTACACGCGCACGCCCTCTGACCCAGGACCCCGGCCTGCAGACTGTGCCCATTACAGACACACACATACATGTTCAAAGAGACCCAGCATGGACAAGAGTGTGGAGAAGCGGGCACAATCATGGACTGCTGGTGGGAATGCAAACAAGTATCACATTTAGGAGAAATTTAGCATTATGCACGAGAAACATCTTAAAGTTTTACATATCCTTTGACCCAGAAATTCTACTTATGGAAATTCACCCTTAGGAAGTCATCATGAATATGCCCTAAAGAGTTAGCTGCAAGGATGCTCATGCGCTCTTTTATTTCTTTTATACATATTTTAAAGCATAGAGACAGGAGTTGCATTTTTAAAAATATGCGTGCACCTTGCCGGTAGGAGACTGGAGGTTCCTTTTCCGGAGGAATGACAAACAGGCCATCCCGAGTAGTGACCAGTTGCCTGGGGGTCACCCACATAAGCTCCCCAGCTGCAAACCACCAAGTCAGAGGGACAAAGGCAGAGACGTGGAGAGTGCAGGGCCCCTGGGTGCTGGGATCCTGAGCAGGGAAGGGTGGGATTCGGAGTCCGGGGTGGGGTGGGATCTGAGGGGGGAGGAGGGTACCTCTGTGGGGCCCTGGGCTAGTGCACCCCTCCCAGCCTTGACATCCTGGGCCACTCTGAATGCTGGGTAAAGCTGGACAAACAACGCTGCCAGGGGCATGTGCACCCCAGGCCACCACCCACATGGACAGTCCCTTCTGCCCTCAGACTCTCTCCTCCCATGAGCTCTGCAAGAGCTGGAAACGGGGACTTCCCAGGTGAGTAAAATATATCACTAGCCAGTCTTTTCCTGAAGAGTCAGGAAATGTGTAAACCAGGTGCGATCTCCTTGCAAAGAGAGGCCCAATGTATGTGTGTATGTGTGTGTGTGTGTGGGGGGGGCGATCGTGGCGTGTTGTGTGTGCTGGGGCTGAGCCCATGGAAGCTCTGCCCACGCTG
>NW_005871366.1:16205-48440 GCF_000147115.1 Myotis lucifugus
CCCAGAGTGCAGGTCACAGAAAAGCCCTTTCCTCCTCGGGCCGCAGGCAAAACGGAAAGGGACAGAGACCTCGGGCGGGTGGGGCTGAGGGCTGGAGCACCTCCCCTCAGCCACGTAGGCAGGCCACAGGCTCAGCTGCCCAGGCTCAGCTTCCGGAGGGGTGGGACAGTCCCCCTCAGGCAAGGACACAAGCCTTGTTCCCCTTCTAGACTCCCTCCCCATCACCACGGACCGACTGTGAATGTGCTCCGGGGGCTGTCGCAACTGCGGAGGGCCTGTGTGAGGGGCCTGCTCCCCCGGCTTCGAAGAGACAGTATTTGTTTTTCTGTCCCAGGGATCCCTCTTTCTAAGAATTCCAGAAGGCTGTGTTCTGGCCATGAAGTTCCAGGTCAAGAAGGGGACATGTTTCCCGTTGGGGAAGAGGAGGGTCCCCTAAGGAGCCACTGCCTCAGTCACGCCAGGCCTTCCTGCCGAGCGAAGGGCGGGAAGCTGGCCTGCTGTGGTGTTTCCAACACATCTGCGCAGAGAGAGCATCCATGGTGGCCCGGGCACTGCTGGGCGGCAAAGGACCGGTCCTCCTAGTGGGCAGTGGGGCTGGAGGTCAGTACAAGAGCCAGTGCGTGAGCGAAGAGAAAGAACCCAGCACAGACACGCACACGCGGCCAATCCGAGCTGGCGGGGTTAACTCGGAGGCCTCCTGATCAGAACCATCGGTAAATGAAAATGTGCCTTCATCTTGCGAAGCTTATTTCACTTCTCGCTTGTCTCTTTCGGGAGCTGGGTTCACGCAACGTGTTGGGGAGCTCACCACGACAGTCAACGCTGACGGCCTGACACGCAAAAGTCTCCATCCCCTGGTGAGCAGTGGATGGGCGCCCATGGGCGCCCAGGGGACGTTTCCTGAAGGTCCTGCAGTGTGTGTCTCTCAGGTACCCGTTCATTGGTCACTTAAGCTTCTTCCCGGCTGGTGCTGACCCTGGTCCCCAAACAAGGATGTGGGGTTCCCGCCACCATTGGGTAAAGGGTTCCCCCCTCCTCCCCATTCCAACCGGCACAAGAGGCGGAAAATGACCACAAGATCCCAGCCCGGTTACAGACGTTAGCCTCCATGGGAGGAAAACAGTGGTGCCTCCTGGGCCACATGGGCCCCTCCAGTGCTTACTTAACGTGAAGAGGAAATTGCCCCACAGACACCCACCAACGGATGCAGAGTCGCCCAGGCCAAGGGCAGTGATGAATCCCAACGGCCACATGCAGCTCCCTCCCTCCATAAAGATGGGAAATTTCACGAATGCAGCGAAGGTATTTTGTCTTTTAAGCTGGAGCTACTAAAACAAATGTATACGCAGGATATAAAAAAAAAAGGTATCATACTTAACAGTTGATCTTATTACATTTGAAAATGAAATGTATTTTAATAAATACTGCCTTTAAAATTATTCAAAGTGTATGTACAATTTTGGGGACACCCTGTATATGAAGGTTAATATATTGTATATTATATTATATGTAATACAAACTATAACATACAAACCCATGTGTAGAGGTTAATACAAAATATACACACACACTCAAAGGGGCACACATACACATACATATGCATGTATGCATGCATTTAATATGCAAGCCAAGAAGCCAAGAGGATAAGTGTGGAAATCTAAAAATCGAATGAAACGAACTCCGAAAGGCAAGTGACCCACTGATCTGAAGGCGGCCAAGTGGTGGGGTCACGGCAGGCTCCAGGCAGAACCTGAGCCCCACCACGGCCACTGCCACACACGCTCCTGCCAGAGCAACTTCCGCATCGTGACCCTCTTTCAAATGTTAAAGCAACTCAGTCCCAACTCTAATGTTCTCAACCATCATATTACCTAGCAGTATTATCCAGGTCACTCTGGATAATAGCAAGTAGCAAGTCTCATGACAAGAAAGGACAGCTTGGGTGGGCCAAGTCATGGTGATGTTGCGATCTGGTTAGAAAAAGCTCCTCTGAGAACGAATCCTATGCAGCAAGTCCTCTTTCCAGGCCTGACCGTTTACAGCGGCCACGCTCCATGCTGAACAGAGCTGGTTCTGAGCTGGCAGGAGGCCAGGCCTGAGAGAGGGGCCGGGGGGAATGGCATGGACTCCCCAGTGGGAAGAGGGATTGAACTCTGAGATCCCAGCCAGGCAGGCCCCACACCACAGGCCCAGAGACAAGGTGAAAGGGGGAGGCAGGCGGGATGCTCCCTCTTCAGAGCTGCAAGTGGGCGACCCGGTCGTGGTAGTAGCAGACATCAAGACGCCCCACGTGCACCTGAGTGACGCATTGTGGGGGACAGGAATGGACTGGGGTTCCCTCTGAGGGACGATCGTGGCTCCCTCGGCTTCGTCATTGTGAGAACCTCCATCTCTAGAGCCCGGACATTCACAGTGACGTGAATCTGACACATTGGGGTCAGCACTGGCCTTGCTGGATGGTTAGCAGGCTGTGATTTCTGTACAAACCAAGCATTTATGGGGTCAGCTATGAGCAAACCAAGCATTTATGGGGTCAGCTATGAGGATTAGGAGCAGAGAGGAGGGAATTGGGCAGGGGAGGTGGCAGCAGGGAGCCAAGAGCCGGGAAACCCTGCCTCCAGGTGCTGGGGCTAGCTTCAGGCACCCTCCATTCTACAAGCAGCTCGAGGTCCCTCCACGGACAAGTCAGGGCCCCTGAGAACAACAAGGACAATAATCACAATCACCAACACTTCGCAGTGCTCACAGGTGCTCTGCCTGTCTTACAGGCACTCACTCATTTTATCCTCACAACTCGATCGTGTACATATTATTTTGCCCATTTGATAGTGGAGGAAACGGAGGCACTAAGAGCTCAAGTGAACAGATTTGAACCCAGGCACCGTGGACTCAGGGATGGCCAGGGCCTGTCCTTCCACACAGCTCAGGGCCAACAGTCAACAAGAGCATGCAGGGGGCCTGCCATTCATCGCAGGCAGCAAGGTGCCACGTCTGGCACTTCCTCGTGCGCTGACTCTGGTATTCTCTCCCTCTGCTCTCCTCCCCAACTTCCCTGCCGACCTGGTCACAACCTGGGCCACCTTCAGCTCAACCATCTCTTCCCCAGGGAAACTGGCTCCCCCAACGCGGTCTGACCCCCGTTACTGGCTGACACGGCCCCCTCTATTTCACCTTCCTATCACCTTCCACGTTATTTGCATGTCTATTTACCTAATAAATGCTTCTCTCCGCCGTCCAATGGGACTTTCTGCAGCAGTGGAAATAGTCTACATTTACACTGTCCAATGTGGTAGCCACCAAGGCACACGTGGCTGTTGAGCATTTGAAATCTGGCTAATGTGACTAATTTGGCCAGAGGGGGCTGAATTTTAGATTTCACTAAATTTTAATTAAGTTTGAATATCCACATGTTACTGGTGGCTACTACCTGGGAGGATGCAGGCCTAATCCCCTCGAGGGTCTATTTGCACTGCAACATCCCCAGAGGGTGCAATAAACACTTAAATGGATGAGTGAGGAGTGAACAAATGAATGAAGGCAAAAACACACAACAGGGCAGCTGATGAGGAGGAAAGAAGCAGACGAAGGAGGCACCACCTTCTTTCCCATTCTCTCTGTGCTGCCCTGCTCCCCTGCCACGCACCACCATCCCTGACCTCACACCCTATCCCTGGTCTTGATAGGCTCCAGGGAGCAGCTTCCTGCTCCACCTCCCACTTTCTCTCCATGTCCATTGGACTCAGGAGCCTAAATGCCCATTTCTACCCCTCCTCACTTTTCTCAGAAAGTGTGTCTTCTGCAGGTTGCTTTATTCCACCTATTAGAGATGCACTGGAGTCAACAAGCCATCCTCTGAAGAAAGGATCATGAGCCCTCCGTCCCCACCCTAAGCTCTGCAACTCCCGTGCCCTTTGGCGGCTCCCATCGCACCTGCACAGAACTGAGCGGGACACGTGAGATTGTCGCCCCCAACCCCTGGCCGAGAAGTGTGACCTCGGGAAAGAGTGGCTTGCGTGGCTCAGGGCAAATTCACAGCACCCCAGACTGAGTGGTCAGCAGCTGGGGTCGAACTCCAGTTCTGCTACTCACATATCACAGAGTTTGGTGAAGCCCCACAGGCCCGTCCCAGCAGCTGGTCCTCAATGTTTGCTCAGCTCGTGTTTATTAAGCCCCACTGCATGCAGACTGTGTGAGGTACCCCGGGTATGGTGGGGGTGAGGTGGTCTGGTTCCTGCTGGTCCTAGCAGGTATGAAACGAAGAAAAGTATCTGCTGGTTTTCTTTAAGGAGGGCAGCTGGGGCGATGGGGTCCTGGGGGTGTGGGAGAGTGGGTATCTGGAAAAGGGAGGCAGGAGGATGCCAGAGAAACCCCAGGTTCTGATGCATCCTTTGGGCACCCTGAGCTGGGAGGATGAGAAGCCTGGGGCCGGCTTTCTGCAGAGGTGCTGCCCAGGCCCAGCGGGGAGGCAGTGGGAGGAGAGGGGCCATGGGCAGGTGGCAGAGACCACCTCAGACTGAGCGGGACCAGCCACGAGCAGGCCAAAGGCAGTGAATTGTGCCGTCCTCAACCTCTCCAACCGTCGAAGCACTTCTTTCCCCTTGGACTTTTCCTCTTGGAAAAACTGGGTTTCAGGTTCTTATTCCCCTCCTGCTCCTCAGAGAGACTCGGGAGAAATGAGCCGTGGAAGGTCCGAGGCCCCTGCGGGTTCTCTGGGCCCAGGAACAACTTGACTCACCCCTGAGTCCCAACATCAGTGCTCATTAAAAGCTCCCCCCCCCAAAAGAAAATAAAACATAAATGAAAATAAAAGCTCCACAGGGTTGAGATCCTTGCTACCTGGGCCGGCAGCATCGGCATCCCCTGGGAGCCTATCAGAAATGCGGAGCTCGGCTGCCCCAGACCTCCTGAATCAGAGTCTGAATTGTGACAGGCTCTCTGCCTGGGGGAGTGGTGTGCGCACTGAAGGCTGGGAAGCCCTGCTCTAGAGTATTAGAGGGAGAGAGGCGTTCCATTTACATCAGCAGCTTACAACTCTTTTTTATCAAAGGCATCTGGCTCACTGCTGTGAGGACGTGGCAGGACCCCATACAACGATAACCGAATGACCAAAGGCAGCAAGACCTACATATCAGAGAGCTGGTCTCCACTGAGCACAGGGGGAAGGAGGGTCACCATATGGCACAGACAGAGGAAAGAGGGAAGGAAGACACTGGGGGGCGGGAGCCAGTGTTCTGACAAGGCTGGGATTCCGTGAGGCAATGGGAAGAAAACGCGATGTGGGTCATAGGGATGTGAACAGAGGGTGTGTGTCACACACACACACACACACCCCACACACACAGGCATGACATTCAAAATGGCACTAAAGAAGTATCAGACTCTGAGCTACTACCAGAAGCCAAGTATCCTAAATGAAATGCATCTGTTTATTAAAATGGAACTTAAGAAGAAATGAACAGGTGTTGTAGTATTAACTTCTGAAAGCCGAGGTCTTGCTTCTGAGAATTATGGGCTGGAACCTGGGGCCAAGGCAGGTCCACAATGTGCTACTTTTTACCCACAGAGGCACCGCCTTCTGAGCACCATGCCCGCCCAGCAAGATTGGAGATGGCTTTCCCTGAATCCAGCATTTCCACGCACAGACCTTGGCAGGGATCAGCCACATTGCTGGAGTGAGACCTAAGGAGGCCCTTCCACTCCCTAACACCGGGGTGGCTATCTGGGACTCCATTCACAGTTCACACATAGGAAACTCTGAGGACCATCGGATTATTCTGTGGTGATGATTCAATGAATACTTGTGTTTTGCTTTTTATTATTTCCCCCACAGCTAGTCTGTGCCCAACAATTGACCGGATAACCCACCACCCATTCCTAACCCAACTTGCTCACCTCCACTACAGAGGCTGGAAGAGCTACATAACCCCTTCACCAGCTTCCCTTGCAGCTAGGGGCGAGCACTTCTTATTCCTAGAACTGACAAGACAAGAAGCACGAAGACAAAAAGCCAAAAACATTACGGAGGGCAAAGCAGAAAGACTGAAAAAACTCCTACCCTGGATGTCACTGCTGAGCTGCCCAGCCACCACCAGAGAGGATCACTGCTTCCATCCAACTCCTTGTGAGGAGAAAATGTACTACTCAGGCCACTATTTGCTTTTCTGTTACTGAAAGCCAGAAGCATGCCTGTGGCCTTTACCTACCCTCACTCCGCTCCCTCCATTTGCCTCCCCTCCTTGACTAACAGCAGGGCCAGATGCCATTCTTGAAACGTCAAGTGTGAATGTCCATTCTCTGGTCCTCACGCAGCAACCTCTTCCACCCTCTGGAAACGTTAGCTCGGCTACAAATTTTACCCAAAGCTGTGAGAACAACGAGTAAATTCCATTACCACGTTTCTTTACTTCTTGGATTACCGTGATGAGCGCATAAAAGTACAGAAGGATATTTTTCAAGTGCATTTATATATCACACACCTTGAATTTCATAGCAGGTGTCCAGACTCAGCCAACTCATCCAGGCTGGCACGTCAACAGAGACAGAAGGCCTGGAATAAGTAACTGCTCCCGAGGACAGATGTGTAAACAGAAACACAATTTGTGAATGAGCTCCATGCTCTTTGTAATCTGGACACGCCCTGGCTGGGCCCTCGGGCCTCCCTCCAGCATTTAATTGGATATGTGATTGGGAAAATGTATTTTTTTTAATCTTTGTTAAGCTGAAGATTTCCATCTTTCAGTTTACCACTTAACATATGCTCAGACCGACATATTTTCTGCTACTACCGACACGCCTCGGCCTCCTTCCGGCTGTGAAGTGCTCACAGACAGGAGTGTGTCCAAGTGGCACAATGTCCTTCCGATGGCACTCACCCCAGGGCCAAGCCCGATCCTGTCTCCAAAACAACAGCAACCAGTCAGTTAGAAATTACACAGCAGCTGCCAGTCACAACCACACAGCCATTTCTTACCTGTACGTGCTACAGAAATTAGTCACATTTTCAGGGCTTCCTCATTTCAAGACTGATTCACAATTTTTTGTGACTCAGACACACCGCCCCATTCCCACTCTAGCTCCTAAGGAGTGTGGAGTGGAAGCTTCAAGGGATGGACAAGTAGCGGATGATGGCCCAGGGGCAGGTGGGCCGCGCACGTGGGATGGAGTGCGCCAGGTCTGTAACGGCAGGTTGCGTGTCTCTCTAACCGCCATGCCCAATTTGCCCAAACAGGAATAGTGCTCTGTGTTCAACATCGATTCATCAGCACATGGACTGGTCTTTTGTTCTTTTACAATTGGTATTTCCCCCCGTTTCTTAGCTTCGTTTCTTCTTCACACAACACACATGAAGCTTCAGAAGGATCACCTTTCCCCAACCATGAAAATGAGCAAAAAACAAAACAAAGACAAAAAACACACCAAAAAAACTTCTCTCATCAGATCACAATTAACATTCTGAAGATTTCCTGAAATGCTCTCTTAGTTCTTTCTGGAACTCTCTCTGACCATAACTCACCCAGCTGACTGGTTCTTAAGGGCTGTGAGTGCTGGGAAATTGTTCAGAACCCGTTACTCCAAGGCCCCCTGACAGTGAAGGTGCTGAGAGCCCATGGGGGTGACAGGCTCCCAAGCACTTCCCACCGGCAGTGGTGAGCCCAGCCTGGTGGCTTCCCCCCACGTCCTTCCCGATTTGGGTGCGGGACTTTCATGACCCCAAATCATTTACCAGCAGAGCAGGGGGTGGAAGGAACACGAGGCTTTAGAGACACAAAGTTCTGGGTATGAAGCCAGCTTTGGGTGGCCCCAGGCATATTACTTAACTTCCCCAAGCCCGGGTTTTCTCATCAGTAAATTAACACCTGCCCTGCAAGTTTGTGCCAGGGATTACGAACAGTGTGGGATGCTTCTGGCCCAGAGGGGGTGCTCAGCACTGGTCAATTACCAATAATCAACATACTTATCGCTGTAGTGAGAACGCGCCAGAAACACACTCACTCACCTATGTGCCGCTGAATCACTTCAGAGCAGGTACGGACTGGTCTGTGGGTCTGCCTTAGATTCTTAAGCCCCCGGGGATGGGAGAGGGTGAGAGCAGGACACGTTTTAGACAACACAGCAGAGAAAGGAGACGAGGCGCTGTTATTTTTCTGGGAGATCTGGTTAGATCTCAGTTCACTGGTTAGATAACTGTTTGAATGATGCGGGGGCCCAGGTCTGACCCTGATGTGACTCTCCCCGCCCTCCCCCGCCCCAAAGCCACGGAGCCCACACCCTTCCATGGCCAGCTGTTACATGCAGAAAATGATCACCGGTCACAAAGAGCGAATCCCCACAACCTACCGGCACTACCAGAAGAAAACGAAAAACCTGTTCCTCAGTCCATCTTGGACACAATGGGGACTGGAGTTTCAGCGGTACTTGTAGGATGGCATTTAAATGTTCAATACCGATTCCTATGCCCACATCCCCCCTCCCACCTGCAACCCCAGGCTTTGGTAACTATTAGTGGAGCCATCTGCTCAGCCTAATGAAATGTGCAATCTCCTGTACATATAATTAGTGAAGTCATTTTAATTAATTAAACACATTAATTAATTGCAAGGATATTGCAACCATTTCCTGGGAACTGCATTCACCTCATTTATTTTGCATGTGTCTACCAGGGTCCTACTGAGGGCAGAGCCCAACGCTCTGAGAGATGGTCATGGAGCGCCCTGGCCGGTGGGGCTCGGTTGGTTGGAGTATCGTCCTGTGCACCGAAAGGTGGTGGGTTTGAATCCCGGTCAGGGCACATACCTAGGTTGTGGGTTCAATCCCCGGTTGAGGCATATATGGAAGGCAACCAATCAATGTTTTCTCTCACATCAATGCTTCTCTTCTCTCTCTCTCTCTCTCTCTCTCTCCATTCACCCTCTCTCAACAATCAATAAGCATAGCCTCAGGTGAGGATTAAAAAAAGAAATGATGGTCAAGACGCACCATGAGTAGAAACAGAAGCCCAATACGCAGTCACTGACGACCATCCCGTCTGCTTAGGGTGCCCAATTCATCCTGGCTTACCTGGGGTTATCAGTTTTACAATTAAAAGCCCAAGTCCCCCGGACCCCTTGACCCCAAGCAAACCGGGATGGTTGGTCACCCTACTTCTGCTTGACCTGAGTCAAGGTTCACCAACAATCACCACTGGAAAGGAGGCGCCCAACACTGGCCATCCTGCAACCTGGCCCCGTTGTGATAGACATTGTTAATCGACCCAGGAGCTCCTTAGCCCAGACTGAGCCGGCCACAAACCCTTCTCACCCTTGCTCCACCCAGCCACTGTTAATCACCCTGAATAGGAAGCCCATGAAATTAATTTTCCCTCTATGCCAGTGATGGCGAACCTATGACATGCGTGTCAGAGGTGACACGCGAACTCATTTTTTTGGTTGATTTTTCTTTGTTAAATGGCATTTAAATATATAAAATAAATATCAAAAATATAAGTCTTTGTTTTACTATGGTTGCAAATATCAAAAAATTTCTATATGTGACACGGCACCAGAGTTAAGTTAGGGTTTTTCAAAATGCTGACACTCCGAGCTCAAAAGGTTTGCCATCACTGCTCTATGCCCTAGAGCCGTGGTCGGCAAACTGCGGCTCGCGAGCCACATGCAGCTCTTTGGCCCCTTGAGTGTGGCTCTTCCTAAGCCTTAGGAGTACCCTAATTAAGTTGATAACAATGCACCCACCTATATAGTTTAAGTTTAAAAAACTTGGCTCTCAAAAGAAATTTCAATCGTTGTACTGTTGATATTTGGCTCTGTTGACTAATGAGTTTGCTGACAACTGCCCTAGAGTCACCAAAGTTGTAGGCTAGCAAAGGTCTTTGAAGTCTGAGCTTAAATTCAGTCAGAGCTTAAATTCCCTCTCTAGTATCCTCCTCTACAAGTGGCCTGCTGGCTTCTCCTTGCACACTTCTAATAATGGGGACCTCACCGTCTCGTAAAGCAACCCCTCCTATCTTTAGTGATTTGGGCTGTTAAACTCTTTTCTGTAATTACTAAAACGTCTCTCTCTCTCTTTTTTGTTAAGAAAGGCAGACTGCCATGTGCAGCATCTCACTTGGCTCATTTGGATGTGCCTGGAGACTTGGGAGCTTGACTACTCTACTTTCTCCTGCAGAGAGCTTGTCTGGAGGTCCCAGCAGGGGAGCGCAGCTACTCCTATGGCCTTGACTGAAGACTGGTCCTCTCCTCTCTTTGACCGAGCGTGTAGCTGGATCGGTGAGGGAGGAAGGGGACACCCGCCTAGCCAGCCAGATCAGCCAAATCAACCCTGGCGATCAATGGGGTGACAGATGTCGCAGCCAGATCGCCCTCACATCCAATGCCTCTCTTATCAGTCTCTTTCTGAGGACCACATGATGCTTCAATTAGTGAAACACTGTTATCAAAGTCCTCCCAAATCTTCTGTTTTCCAGGCCCGGTTTCTTCACCCGTTAACTCACGTGGCTTGGTTTAAAGTCGGAGTCCTGTCCCAGTCTTATAACACCCCATCTCAGTCCCTGTTGGGGTCTGGTACCCAGGTATGCCCCCCATGCCAGTTACCTTGCTCCTGGTGGATTTCCTGCTCTGCCTCAGCAGCTGGCAGCCCCACCACACACTGACTCATCCCACCACCCGATGCTGTTTCTGTACGTGCTACTGTTGAGCCACAATGCCATCCGTCTGCCACAGACTTCCCGGGAGCGTACACTCCATCTGGAATCCAGGGATATGAGAAACCCCACGAGGTGGTTAAGAAAACACACTATAAATTACCGACTGCCGATTTCCCTGTTACAAACAACTTGCCACAAGAGTTTGCTTAAAAGCAATTTCTTTAGGATCCTGCCAGCACGCAGCCACAGAAACCATATTTAAAATGATTAGACTCCCAGGCCAGCCCACAAAAGCCTTCTGAACTCACACTGTACCTGCAGCATAAAACTAAGAGCGCTATTTGAACTACACGTAGCCACCATTTACATTTCCGTTTCCACGGTAACACACGCTCTGCGTTCCATTCCAGAGAACCAGACACAAGGTATACGATAGGCTGTATGACTCGAGGTTGCTAGTGTGCATGGTGCAAGGAGGGGGGTGGGCAGGATGAGTTCAGAAGGCTTTTGTGGGCTGCCAGTGTGCATGGGTTGGCGGGGGTGGGGCAGGACATGCTGACCTCAGAGGAGAAATGACCCTGGACATTAGTCCCTCACATTCCGTTCAGACCCATGGATCCTTCAAAGTGCCTTGTCCTAAGGGTACAACCTATGCACATGAGAGTGTGTGAGGACCCAGGATCTGTGAGACCTGCTGGAAGGAGCCAGTGGTCACGGTTATGGGGTTTGGTTGTGTTGGTGGCAGTGGTGTTTTTCAACCATCTACTACAGACACAAGCGTAGGGTATTGTTCAAAACCAGAAACTTACAGCTAGAAACTTACAACCTGATGGTCATGTTCCTCTCTGGGGCCTCTGGATGGATCTGTACAATCTGGTGTCTATGGTGATTGGAGGAGGGGGGTGGAGATGCACTGGCACCAGAGTGCCAGCAGCGGGGATGCCCCGCAGGCTGCTGAGCTCTAGCTCTTCCTGTGGAAGCGCCATCTCCTTCCTTCTTCCCTCCCGGACCAGCCCTGCCGCCACCACCCCAGAGGCTGCCTCTCCTCCTGAGGAGTCTGCAGAACAGTCGGGAAGGAACTGACTGGATCTGTGGCCACGTCCCTTGGGGCATCACCTGTAGGAGCAGCTGTGCCCCCCCTGGAGGAGGGCAGGTGCTTGCATGGACCGAGCTGGGCAGAGTCTAAAGCCTGGGGTCGGAGACCCCGTTCCAGCACCCACTAGCGCTCTGAACGTGTGTAAGCTAGTGCTGCCGACCTCCTCGAGCCTCAGCTTCCTCATCTCTGAACCGAGCATAGCAGCCTCCCCCTGCCGGGCTGGCCCAAGTGATCAATGAAAGGCGGTAACACAATGGCTGTACTCGGTAACAGCTCTTACCAGCACTGCTCTGTGCACGTGGATTAACTCATTTAAACTGTACGGGAACCCTAATATTTCACAAGTGAGGAAACTGAGGCCCGAAAGGGCGGGTTATTCACCGGAAGGTGTGCAGCTAGTAAGCCGCAGGGCCAGGGTAATGGACAAAAAGCTGCGCTGGAAACGGACATGTGGCGTACGTGGTGCTCACCATTACTGTTAAGGACCAACACAGGACACTGCTGGGGTGCTCAGTTCTGTGTCTGCTGCCACGGGGATCTGAGTGGTTCCCGCCAGCACTCCTGTCACTTAGCTTGTATGTCTCCTCCCGCCATCGCTGCAGACCTCAGCCCAGCCGTCACCTGAGCAGTGCGTGCCGTTCGCTAAACATGACAGCCTCAGGGCTCGGCGCACCCCCTCCCCCTCACCTGACCGCCCTGTGTAAACTGCAAAACGCACTCCCGCCTTCACTCCTGCTCACCATCCTTATCTCATTTTCCCATAACACCTACTACCTTCTAGCCTGCTACATACTGTATTTATTAGTTATTGCCGGTCACTCTAACTAGACTATAGTTTCCAACAGGGAAAAGAGTTTTATCTTTTTTTAAAAAAAATATATTTTATTGATCTTTCTACAGAGAGGAAGGGAGAGGGACAGAGAGCCAGAAACATCGATGAGAGAGAAACATCGATCAGCTGCCTCCTGCACACCCCCCACCGGGGATGTGCCCACAACCAAGGTACGTGCCCCTGACCGGAATCAAACCTGGGACCCCTCAGTCCACAGGCCAATGCTCTATACACTGAGCCAAACCGGCTAGGGCTATATATATATTTTTTTAAATGTTATATCTCAGCACCCAGACCATTGCTGGACACATGGTAGGCATTTAGTAAGGATCTGCTGAATGAATGATAAATTAATCTTTTTTTTTTTTTGCACAGAGAAAACATCCATCATATATTGTGAAGCAAAAGAAAGCAGGCCCCTCCATTTTATAGAAAATGACCTCATGTGTGTAAATGTACTATTGTGTGTGAGTCTGTGTGTGTCTGAGCATATGTGTGAGAGCACAGAAAGAATCTAGAAAGATATGCACGGCAATGTTCATTGTGGTTATTCTAAGGAAGAGGAGTAGAGAGACTTAATTAACTTCCTTCTAAAAGTTGTACAAAGACCATGTATTGTTCCTGTAAGTTCCTAAAGCTGTTCACATTGACAGTAAACACACGTGTGCACACAGCAGAGGCAGCAGTTGGCTAGAGAAGACCCAAGCACGAGGTTAGGACGACGACAGCTCAAAGACCCCACCTTCCTGGGGGCGGGCCAGGGCTATGCCGAGGGAAAGGACGGATGATCGATCGGCAGGGCCTGGGACTTGGCATCGCTTCCTTCCGAACTCCTCCGGAAAGGGAATGGATCAAAATAGGAAAACTATAAAAACCAAACCCCCTCCTGCCTCCCTGGGGCAGTCTCAGAACTGTAACTATTTAGAAATTACATTTGAATGTTCCAGAAAACGTAAAGCTAACCTAATGCATAAAACGAGGTATTTTGCAACTAAAATGTCACTGTGGATTTTAAAAGCCTCATTCTCCAGTGTCAGGTGTTAAAGAAGAAGTCAGGGGAACTGAACCCACCCAAGATGCTGGCCTGGCCCGGGGCACAGCCTCGATTCCTGCCCTCCTCCTCCTCACGCTCACAGGGAACCAGCCCACTGTCACCTGCAAGTCCCCAGGGCTGTCAATCAACAATATGTACCAAGTGAGGGCCAGCTGTGGGCCCAGCAGGAGGCCAGGTGCTGAGAGGTGGAATGAAAGGAAACAGCAGAAGCCTGCCTTCAAAGAAGGACTAACACATGACAAACGCAGAAGAAAACAATTACACTCCCTTCGTGGAGCAGTGCTTGCTGTCTGTGCGATCAGAGTTCTGAGAACAGGAGGTGAGGGGGGGCCAGGAGGCTTCGGGGAAGAGGCAGGCCTCGCTGAGAGCTGGAGGCCGAGGTGCGGGGAGCAGAGGAGCTGGGGGCCGGGGCCGGGACAGGGGGGGCGGCAGAGCCTGCCACACGGTGCTGCTGGCAGAGCCTGCTCCGCTGTGCCCGCCGACGGAGTGCCTCGTGTGTACGAGGAGCCTCCCGCAGACAGGCAGGCTCTCCCGAAGGCAGATGAGCTCTAACTCTGACAGCCGCCCTCACGGCTCCGTTGATTTCAGGAGCCACGTGGAGCCGGAGGAGAAGGCAGCATCTACAACTACGTCTAGTTTCAAGAACACTGGTCAACCCACAGCGATTCAGAGCACTGGTCTGCAGAGGCCGCCAAGAGAAATGCAGGCAAGGCTCGCTCGCAGGTTAGCCTGAAAGAGCGAGGGTGGAAGCAGAAACACAGGAGGGAAAAGGCCAAAGCAAGGACCTTGCGAAGGGAAAGGGAACAGAGAAAGAGAGCTGGCCAGGGCAGGGGCAGGAGCAAGTGGCATCTAAAGTGACCATTCGCCTGGTTTTTCAGGGACTGAGGACTTTCGGGACTAAATCCAGGACAGTCCCAGGCAAACCAGGATGAACTGGCCAAGCCCTTGGTGCCATACCACTCACGGATGCTAAGGGGTTGCTGATCTCCTCCCTGCTCCCCCCCCCCCCCCATCCTCTGTGACTCACGAGCATACCCTAGGGCAGTGGGAAGAAAGAGATCAACACAGGGAGGTGCCCGTGTGCCCCTCCTGGCCTGCATCCTCTCATCTCAACCACCCAGATTTCTAACGGGGTTCAGGTAGAAAAGAAAATTCTTTGTTGTTGCTAAAATAAACTCTAAAATCATAGCCACTAAACTTACTCAACTATTTCTCAAGCACTGAGCTCACCCGCGGCCCAGCTGGGAGATGACACAGCACTCTGCCCTTCGAGAAGTGCCTTATCTGTACTTGGAAATCAAAAGCAGCAGGAGGGCTGGCACGCCGAGCTCTTGAACCCATCCCGTCCAGTCTCAACCCCCCACTTCCCCCTCAGAGCTTCAGTTCCCACCAGCTTTACAAGGCAGGTCCCAAGAGGGTACCGGTGGCTTCTCCCCACTCAACAAGGATTTATTGAGTGTGTACTGTGACAGACCCTGTTGGGTGCTCTGGAGAACACAAAGAACAGGAAGATACAACCTCTGCCTTCGGTTCCGTGGTGGGGGGTGAAGGGCAGGGCGAGAGGTGGGAGTGGTGTAGAGAAGGTGAAAATCATCCATCCGTCAACGCATGTTTACTTTGCTCTTAAAATGCGCCAAGAACTGTCCTGGAGAAACGGGGACAGGTAACCAGACAACTAAAGCCATTTAAGTAGGATGGTGAAATGGGAGCACTGGGGGGGGGGGAGCACCCAACCCAGTCACTGAACCAAACACCAACTCCTCACCCACTCCGCTTTGCATGGAGGTACGTGCTGGGAGGACTAACACGAGGGCTACGACCAAGCACGGACTCCAGAGAGTTAACAGTGACTAAGGAGATGAAACCCACACACATGAAACAATGAGTGCGTCGCAGGAAGTGGGCTGAAGTGCTAACTGTGGGACGCAGACCGTCAGCGCCAAGAGAGGCAGAGCTGGAGAAAGTCCGCAAAGCTCCCAAGAGGAAGTGGGAGTCAAACCACTTGCAGAGGAAGGGTTTTCCAGGCACGGAGAAGACCACGGGTGCCCAGGATTTTCTCAAAAAATGAAAAACAAATGCGTAGTTATCACTCAGAATGTCTCTAAAGGGCACACCTGCTCACAGGTCTTTGATTTGAGTAAATGGGGACCTTGCCACTGGTGACTTTTCACCATGTAAGTTACAGTTAAATGGAAAGACAGGCATCACATCTAATTTCAGCAGTCCATGCTAAGGAGGCAAGGAATTGAAACATATTTTTGTAACGCAGGTGCATATGTACACACACACACACACACACACACACACACACACACCCCTTGGCGCTCCTTTCTGTGTATCTATCCTCAAGCGATCCAAACGCCATCTTTCTGTGAGAGAAATCTCATAATTCAGGGGAAGAGAAACTGAATTACCAGGGACAATTTATAACTGGGAATCGACCACACTGGCTTTTTGCTATAATGATATTCACAAAGGATGAGCAGAACGGCCACGTTCGGTCTGATGGCACACTGGTCAGTCAGTAACAAGTTAACAGCTATTGACTGTCTCCTTAATGAAGAAGCTGTGCTGGGGCGGGCGGAGTGGAAGGAGGCAGTGGTAGGAGGGATCTCAGTAGGAAGAAGGCAGGGTAGTGAAGAGAAATGGGAGACTCATAGGCACTGAGTCTGGTCCTAGCACCACCACTGCCAGGCCTCGGATAAGCTGATCCCACAATGAACTTCACTCCCTCATCCATGAACATGTCCTCCCCACCTCTGAGCACCATGTACAGTTCAACTGAGAGAATGTTAGCCGAGGTGCCTGGGAAAACAGAAGGCTCCGTATAATGCCCCGTGGAGGTGAAGGTACCCACCCGCTCCATTCACTGCCTTACTTTCCCAACCGTCTCCTGAATCTCCAGTCAGTGTGCCCAGCCCCTCCACACGGAACTGGTTCAGGAAAACTCAGGATCCCAGTCCAGCAACCAGGGGCAACGAGATTAAATTTCAAACCCACCAATGACGCCACCTTCTTTTCTCCCCGGGGATGAGAACAAAGACACAGGCCAACCCTGGAGCTGTGGCTGCCTCTGGGAGCCAGCAGGATATATCATCCCTGAGAACAGAACCAACACTAAAGGAGAAAACTGGGTCTTGGGTACTTCCCTTGGGCCTTGGCTAGTCCCCCTGATGCCAGGACACACTCCTGGGTTGCTTGGTCACACAAGCCAATATGTTTTCTGGTTTTGCTTAAACCAGCTTGAATTGGTTTTCAGTTAATCTGTTACCTGACGCAAAATGGGAGGAAATATAGCTAATATCATGCTATAAACCTCTCTAGTAACCTCACCAAATCTCTGGGGCTCCATTAACTACCCAGGGAGCCACTTCCTACCTAGTGTCCTCCTGAGGTGTGAAGACATTAAGGAGATCAATCAAGGAACAAAAAGAGGAAGGTACCCTAGCCGGTTTGGCTCAGTGGATAGAGCATCGGCCCTTGGACTGAAGGGTCCCGGGCACATACCTTGGTTGCAGGTTCCCTGGCCCTGGTCGGGATGCATGCGGGAGGCAACCAATTGATGTGTTTCTCTCACATCGATGTTTCTCTCTGTCTCTCCCTCTCCCTTTCACTCTCTCTCTCTGAAAATCAATGGGAAAATACCCTTAGGTGAGGATTAACAACAACAACAACAACAAAAAAGGAAAGGCGATCATAAGCAACAAGACTTAAGTGATGGGAGGAGAAAATCACCCTAAAATAAATTGAAGAATCAGAGTTTCTGCCTCAGCTCGACTTCTGCGTGTTTCCTCCAAACGGTTACCCATTCTCCTTTACAGTAACCACTGAAGAGCCCAGAAGAGCAGTACCAGTGTCCTACTGGTTTATTTTTATATCTTAAAAAATTACTCAGGGCCTGCAGCACTGAGCTCATGCTCAAATTAAGTTTGCTGGAAATCTAATTTGGGATGAGTAATTTAATTTGGCTACTACAATTCAAAGTGGCGCAGTATTTGTGTTTTAGAGGAAAACCATATTAGACTCATCTAATCTTATTAGGTGAATATCACATTTAGATCACATTATATCTAGAACAGATATATACTGGATTGATTTCTTTCATAAATCATGCAGGAGACCCGACAGACTTACCTCCCCCTTCCCCCCACCCACCCACCTGACACAGGCCAGGGCAGGCAGTGAAGGCAAACGAGGCCCCATGGAGAACCCCACTGCACAGCTCTGGAATTCACGCACTCAGAACAACGCCTACAACAAACACTCCAGTTTTGCTGATGAGTAAACTGAGGATTCAAGTGGCCAAGTGACGTGCTCGGGGTCACAGTCAGTTAAGGGCTTAGCTGAGACTATCCTCAGCTCCCTAACCCCAGTTTGGGCCCCTGCCACTCTACCACGGGTGTTTTCCCCACGATCTAACATGGAAACAGCCAGAGGGCCCCTGAGACCCTGCGGCTACTCACTCAGCTAAAGCCATGAAGTCCTCATAGACCATCAGTCGTCCTATCTCCCTGCCTATCTTAAGTATCTTGGGAAGACAACGTTGATTTTACTATCGTCATGTGGCAACTTAGACTAGTGCCCCAAATTCTTCTTGTCAAATCCACTTTCTTGATGATTACTTTTAAACTCCCTCATTCCCAGATAAGTAACATGCACATTAAGAGCATTCAAACCACCCTGGCCAGGTAGCTCAGTTGGTTGGAGCACCATCGTGTGCACCAAAGGGTTGTGGATGCGATCCCTAGTTAGGGCACAAGACCTAGGGTTGTGTGTTCAGTCCCTGGTTGGGGGTGCATACAGGAGGCAACCCGATCGAGGTTCTCTCTCACATCGGTGTTTCTCCCCTCCCATCTCTCTCCCTTGCTCTCTCTCTCTCTCTCTCAAAAAAAAAAAAAAAAAATCAATAAAAACATATCCTTTCAGGTGAGGATTAAAAAAAAAAAAAGAACATTCAAACCATATGATGGGTTTAAAAAAAAGAATCTACTTTGCTTTTAAAAATGGTATTAATCTCAGTAGTACTGTAATTAGGCAGATTCAGTGGAGGTAATATCCCCCCCATTAAGATTCCAACAGTAGGGTTTTACCAGTAATCCAAAAAATTAGGTTATGAAACAAAATCAAGGAAAGGAAAAGCTAGATAAAAATAGTTACAATGTGACAAGTTAATACAATACACTACATAAAAATCTCATAGATGACTGAAAAGTGGAACATTAAAAAATAAAAACGAGAAAGGACACAATGAGGCGATTCACACACATACACAAAGATTACTGATGGCCTCATGAAAAAGTGTTCAACCTCATTACTAAGCAAAGCTTGCAAATTTAAACAATGCAATGCCATTTTTAACAAATTGACAAAACGCAAAACAACTGTCAAGGGTACTCTGAGATGAGACTCCTCAGGCACTACTGATGAGACTGTAAATTAGTCCACATTTCTGAAGGGCCATTTAGTAATATGTATCACCAGCCTTAATTCTGAGCAAGTTCTCGCCCAAGAATTTTGCCTGAGGAAATAATCAGAGGAATACTCAAAGATTTATGCACAAGGACATTTATAGCAGCACTATTCATAACAATAAAAATCCAGAAAAGCCTAACGGTACCATAATAAAAAATGAATTATGGTCTATCAATACAAGGAATAATATGTAGACATTAAGCCTCGTGTTTTGGAGAAAGGTTTAAAGACACAGGGAATGCTCACAAAATGAAGTTAAAATTCAAAATTCTTAATAGGATGATTCCACTTTCTAAAGAAAATACATATCATGCATATTATAACTACAATGAATGGTGGCAGATTCAATGAAATGTCCAACAAATATTCATGCTCTTCTTTACCGAATGTAATTTTCACTGAGAGGCAGCTGCCTAGCCATGGACTACATTTCCCATCATCCCTTGTATCTAGGTGGGGCCATGTGACTAATCCCACCAATAGAATATAGGTGGGAGGGATGTGAGACACCTTCAGGCTGAAGCAGTTAGAAAGTGGAATGTCTTCTCCATGCTCTCTTCCTCCATCTGCCAACTAGATACAGAGGATTCCAAAGCCTTAGGGAATAGAACAGCCATAAGGTGGAAGGAGCCTTGGCCTCTGAATCATTCGCTGAGGACTGTCCATCAGGAGCACCAATGGTGGACTTAGTACTGTGTTAAGTTATAATGTGGGGTTTTCGTTATTTCTTCAGCAAGTGGTACTCTAACTAATATGCACATATAGAAAAATTGCTGAGGAAAACTACCAAATTTTATCCATTGCACACTGTACGATAGACAAATTATAGGTAAAATTTTTAAATGTATTCTTTCCTACTATAAGCATGTCTTAGTTGATAACCAATAACATCTTGAAAATAAAAAAGCAAACTTTAGAGGGCAGTGCTATATAATGAATTTCTTAGTAAAATATTGAATAAGGTTACAAAATGTAGAGAATTACAAAGGTTTAAAGTGGGGGAGGGAAATCTAGATTTATTACCTTTAATTACAATTCCAGATAAATGATTGTTCCAAAAATGACAACAAACAACAAAGTAGGGGGGAAATTTACAATTTATACAATATATGAAATATTAGTATCTGGCCCTAGCCAGTTTAGCTCAATGGTTGGAGTGTTGGCCTGCAGAGTGAAGGGTCTCGGGTTAGATTCCAGTCAAGGGGCATATGCCTCAGTTGCAGGCTTGATCCCCGAACCCCGATCAGGGTGCGTGAGACAGGCAACCACATTGATGTTTCTCTCTCTGTGTCTCTCCTCCTCCCATCCACTCTCTCTAAAAAAAGTCAATGAAAAAAAATACCCTCAGGTGAGGATTAACAACAATAACAACTATATATATTACAGCATTCTTTAATATGTAAAGAGCCCTTATGAATCAATAAGTGAGGGACAAATACAAAAATTGGGGGAAAAATATAAACACCCAGTCATAAAATAAGAAATACTAACTTATACACATATGAAAAGATTTTTAAACTCACTAGTAATAAAAAATTAAAATAAGATACTCTTCATCTCTCTATCAGATTGGCAAACATTTAAAATATTGTGACTACAGCATCCAGTGTTGCTGAGACTATGATAAATTGGGTAATCATACACACTACAGGAAGGAGATCAAAATGGTATCACATTTCTAACAAGCAGTAGCATGACAGGGGAAAAGAAGCCTTAAAAACCATTTGACAGTCTACCTATTTGTCAAAAGAAATAAACAAGTATGCAAAAAATTGTTTGAATAGAAAAAAAAAGAAACAACTTAGATACCCATCTGTAAGAGACTGGTAAGAAAAATAAATTATGGAATGTGTGTATTCACATACTAGAATAATATACAGCCATAATTTTAAATTATGATGAAGATCTATGTAAATGTGCTAAAAGCACAATAGTGCCCGCAATATAAAAAGGCAGGGTACAAAACAATGCAGACAGTCTAATTTCTTAATTGTTTAACAGTGTATATGTATAAGAATATATGTTTTTTAAAAAAGGACAAAAAATAAAAAACGGAATATATGTTATAAATGCAGGAGAAAAAAGTATAGAGTTTTATAAAAATATTAGAGGCCTGGTACACGAAATTTGTGCACTGAGGGAGGGCGGTGTCCCTCAGCCCAGCCTGCACCCTCTCCAATTTGGGATCCTTCTCACAATCCAGGACTGCTGGCTCCAAACTGCTTGCCTGCCTGCCTGCCTGCCTGCCTGATTGCCCCTAACTGCTTCTGCCTGCCAGCCTGATCACCCCCTAACCACTCCCCTGCCAGTCTGATCGATGCCTAACTGCTCCCCTGCCGGCCCGATCACCCCCAACTGCCCTCCCCTGCTGGCCTGATTGCCCCCAACTGCCCTCCCCTGCCAGCCCAGTCATCCCCAACTGCCTACCCCTGCTGGCCTGGTCATCCCCTAACTGCCCTCCCCTGCTGGCCCGGTCATCCCCAACTGCCCACCCCTGCTGGCCTGGTCATCCCCTAACTGCCCTCCCCTGCTGGCTCAGTCATCCCCTAACTGCCCTCCCCTGCAGGCCTGGTTGCCCCCAACTGCCCTCCCCTGCTGGCCTGGTCACCCTTAACTGCCCTCCCCTGCTGGCCTAATCGCCCACAACTGCCCTCCCCTGCAGGCCATCTTGTGGTGGCCATCTTGTGGCCACATGGGGTAGCCATCTTGTGTGTTGGAGTGATGGTCAATTTGCATACTGGCCATGGCTAATTAGCATATCTAGTCATGACTGTGAGGGCGTTGTGACCAATTTGCATATTACCCTTTTATTAGTATAGGTTGGTAGTAGTTATCTCCAATAGGGTGGTATTATGAGTGACTTTCATTTCCTTCTTTATACTTGTCCATATTTTATACATTTTCAACTATAAACACATACTACTTTTCTTTTCTTTTTTGTTTTATTATGAAAAATTTCAAACATACACAAAAGTAGCAAAAATATATGTGCCCACTGAACAGCTGTAATTGCTCTACCTGGCTGAGCTTGTTTCATCTGTACCCCTCTGTGCCCTGGAGTATTTTAACATAAATTCTGGATATATCATTCATCCAATCCATTAAGGATTTTTTTTTTATGTTTAAATACTCAAACTCTCTAGTGGATTATTTTAAGGTAAATATCTGATGTTTCATTTGCCCATAAATACTTAGCATGTATCTTTAAAAGATAACCCTAATAACAATATCACACCTAAAAATTAACAATTTCTCAATATCAAATATCCAGTGTCCCAATTTCCCCAATTATCCCATACTTCCTTTTTATAGTTAGTTTGTTTAAATCTGGATTCACACAAGATTTATGTTTGCATTTGGTATGTCTCTTGAGTTTTTCTGAATGTATTACATAATGACCTTTTCCAGGCCATTTAATGTATTGAACATATGGGTCACATGTCTTAAGAACTTCCTGATTGCATCCCCTTGATGTTGTTTAACAGGTCCCTCTATTCCCTGTATTTCCTTTCAACTAAGATTTACTTCTACTGTCTAATCGACTTCAGGATCTATTATTTTTCTGTAAGAATATTTCAAATAAATTGTATTTTTTTTTATAAGGAGACAAAACAATAAAGCTAAAACAATTATTTTAAAGGAACTGAAAGAAATGCTGACCTTGCTAATTCATCCATTTCTGCAATTCATTAAAACTCGGGTGTCCAAAAGTTTTTTCAGAATACAGGCTAGGTCAGTGCTTTCTCACACAAGAAAGATGCTCAGTGACTATTCACGGACTGATTTGTTTCTCCAAACACATTCCTTTTGCATTTTAAGTCCATTGCCCCTTCTGACCCAGTGGTGAAGTTCAGCACCCTCTGAAGCAATGGCACCCCCTCCAATGGACACTTACGTCATCCTATGATTGCAGTTGTCTTTAATATTCTTTTCTTTTCTTAAAAAATATAGTGTGAGCACATAATTAAAAATTTGGAGCCCTGGCCGGTTTGGCTCAGTGGATAGAGTGTCTGCCTGTGGACTGAAGGGTCCCGGTTTAGATTCCGGTCAGGGGCACATGCCCAGGTTGTGGGCTCGGTCCCCAGTGGGGGGTGTGCAGGAGGCAGCTGATTGATGGTTCTCTCTCATCATTGATGTTTCTATCTCTCTTTCCCTCTCCCTTCCTCTCTGAAATCAATAAAAATATATTTTTTAAAAAATTTGGAAATGAGAGAAAAACGAAAGAAAAAAATCAACCATAATGTCACCCCTCTAGAATAGTCAATAATGTTACCTGTATACATATTTCTTACCATCTTTATTAGGGATATACATTTTGTACCTAATTATAACCAGTGAATAATGGGTTTTAATATTCCTTTTGTTAACATAAAAAATATGTAAAATTTTTGTAGCTTATGCTAAGGGTATAAAAAATATACACATGTCTATACCTCAGGCTGAGGAAGAGAACTTGACCAATCCCCCAGGTAGCCCCCGTGGGCTCCTCCCTCATCCTATCCTCTGCCCTGTCCACTAACCTGAAATGTTGTCTTTGCTCATTTGGTCTCGTAAGTCTTGCCACATGCACCTGGATGTCAAATACTATCCTGTTAGTTTTGCATCTATCTGAACTTTATGTAATTGGAATCACACTGTAGCTATTTTACAATTTGCTTTTTTAAAAATATATTTTTATTGATTTCAGAGAGGAAGGGAGAGGGAGAGACAGAAACATCAATGATGAGAGAGAATCATTGACTACCTGCCTCCTGCACGCCCCCTACTGGGGATCGAGCCCACAACCCAGGCATGTGCTCTTGACTGGAATCGAACCCAGGACCTTTCAGTCTGCAGATCAACGCTCTATCCACTGAGCCAAACTGGCTAGGGCTACAACTTGCTTTTTTATTTAACACTAGAGGCCCGGTGCACAAAATTCGTGCACGGGTAGGATCCCTAGGCCTGGCCGGCGATCAGGGCTGATCGGGACCTTCTGGCTGCTGGTCGGGGTCTCCCTTCCCTGGCTGCCAGCCACCGCCTTCCTTTGTTCTGTGCCACCCCCTGGTGGTCAGCACACATCATAGTGAGTGGTCAGTCTCCCAGTCAAACTCCTGCGGGGACAATTTGCATATTAGGCTTTTATATATATAAATTGTAATTCCTGAGATTCTTCTGGGTTGTCAAATGCAGCTATGGTTCATTCATTTTAACAGTATAGCCATATAGCTCTATTCCACTGTGAAACTATGCCACAATTTATACTGCAATTTCTGCACATAAAATTATATTATAAATATCTTGTCACAGTGCTACACATCTTCAAAATAATTAACAATTATAGTAGAGTACTATGCTGAGGGAAGACTATCTTATTTTATAGTTACCCAACTGTTGGACATTAATAGTGTTTGTGTGTGTGTTTGCTTTATAAATAATGCATCAGGGAGCATCTTTGCCTAAATAGCTTATTAAATATTTTGTATTATTTCCTCCATGAGAGAATGTGGGAAGATGGTCCACAGAAGTGGTATTACTGGATCAAAGTGTGTAAATGAATAATTTGGCTCTTTAATACACTGTAAAATTATTTCACAATATTGTGATATCACCAGAATTGGGGATAATCATTAAAATATATTTTTGGCTAATATATTAAAATAGTACTCCACTGCTGTTTTATTCTACATATCTCTTATTACAGAACTGAACATTTTCCATATACTTGTTTAGTGTTGTATTCAGTCATCTATTCACGTGTTCTACCAAGGTTTTAGTACCTTTCTTTTTAATTTGTTTGAGCATTTCACAGCAAAAACACATAATTCTGCCGTGTTACTGTAAATCTTCCCATCTATTGTTTCCCTGTTTGTTTTTAACATGAAGAAATCTTTGATTTTCCTGTAGTTTGACTGACGATTCTTTTCAGTTTTGAATGTTTGTATTCTGTTTCTAAGCAATATTCAATTCTATAGATTTCCTATGCCTCTACCTTTTGTACTTAATTGTTTAATCTATCTGTAATTCATTTTGAGGAAGTCAAAATGATTTTTTTCCAAATTGCTAACTAGGCATCAAAATTATTCAGAGTAATTTCTCTTCCCCGTTGATTGATGATGACTCCTTTGTGATTTATTAAATTATTTATGTGAGGGTCTATTTCTGAACTACCCTAGTTAGCTTACCTACTCCCTCCTGTAATGCCAGCACCGCCATGTTTTCATTACAAAGGCTTCCTAATGCATTTTAATACCTGGAAGTGCTATGTATTTTATTTCCAATAAATCTAACTCCCTTCCCCTAAAACCATTTTCAAGAATTCCCCTAAGGTTCTCGCCTATTTATTTCTCCAAGCAGTCTTCGAACTATCTTGTGAAATTTTAAAAATCCTGATGGGACTTTGAGAGAAATGGCATTAGTCTCATGAACTAATTTTCAGAAATCTCCAAATCTTTCATTTCAATCCCACCATCTAGAAACAGGGTTGTCAGTTAAACTCCTGAACCCTCATTGGCCTACAACTAAGCTCTCTGTAGTTAATGATCACTTTATCCTTCCTTTATAATATCTAGTCTTCAAGTTACTATTTTGTAACTTTCTGCATTGGCTCTTTGTTTTTGTCTCCATCATATCCCATGATGCCCCAATAAGGGTAATGCCAGTGAATGCATGCATTCCGTCTTTCTTATCACATTAAGGGATTGGTGACTTTATATGTCCCTTTTAAAGTAGTTTGTAAAAATAGAAGTTGAATTGAGTGAATATACTCTTGGAATTGATGAGATTATTATATAGTTATACTTGAACAATTTATGTGAATCCTATGAAGATATATGCATATGGTGCCAATCCTGCATTCCAGGAATATAACCCACTTGGGTAACATGAAACATTCACATACTCTATTGTTGAAATCTACTCACTAGAATTTTATCTAAAATTTTTACATTCCTAAGCAAGATTGCTATAAAGCCTCCCCTTAGGGACTTGCCAAATTTGTTATCAGGGTCATGTGTGCTTGACAGAGGAGCTGGAAGTTTTCCATCATTTTTATAAATCCTGGGATGGCTTATATAACACAGGAATGGTCTGTTCCTTGAAGTTTAAAATTATTTTCAAAGGGCTTTTCAATAATTTAAAATATTCCACCTGGCACAGGCGTGTGTGTATGGGTGTGTGTCCATGTGGACATTACCATGTTTGTATATGTTCACAGAGAATCCATTCTATGTTTGTAAAATGACACTGTTAGATATTGATCTCTAATGGAACAGGGGACAGTTTTATTATAATTTAATGCCTTTCTTTCCCTCATGAAAAGGGAGTAAATGTCCAAGATAATAAAATGCTGAAAACTAAACTATTTTCCCAGGCTTTGGTTCTGAGAGCCTCCCTTTCAGAGGCCCGGAAAGGAGCCTATAGGGGTGGTCAGGGAATAGTGAGCACTGAACCACCCAAGCTTCGCTGAGGCTGACCAAGATTAGCAACCACAACTCATCACAGGCGCACGGAACTAGGAAGCCTAAGCTCTGCAAAGACAAGCAGGTCATCCGTCCACCACAGGTCACCTTTGTTTCTGTGGCAAAAGTCTTCCGACGGTTGGTCCACTGAGCCATCTTCTCCAGGTGCAGGACACCACACCCTTCCCACAGCCAGAAAAGCTTGCAACCCCAAGGCTTTCTCTACCTCCTGCAGGGCTCCGGGACTGATGGCATTGGGAGCACTTCAAGGAGCCACAAGTAAATACACAGAATGTTAGGGACTGAATGTTGGTGTCACCCACTCCCCCAAATTCATAGGTTGAGGTCCTAACCTAAACTCCCTTTGGGAGTTAATTAGGTTAAGAGGAGTAACAAGGGTGGAGCTCCCCTAACGGGATTAGAAGAGGAAGAGGCACCAGAGCTCTCTCCAGAGTGGACCAAGGAGCGGGGATGTGAGCACACAGCAAGGCGATGGCCACTACAAGCCAAGAGACGAGGTCCCAATGAAACCTACCTTGCCAGCACCCTGATCTTAGACTTCCCAGCCGCCAGAACTGCGAGCAATAAATGTACATTGTCTAAGCCATCTGGTCTCTGACGTTGGTTAAGGCAGCCTGCGCTACGACAAGAGGGTTGTGGGAATGTCTGTCCACAGAATGCTGAGCTAGCACTCTGCCGACCGCGTAGCCCGCTGTAGGGCGAGATACACTGCAGGAGAAGCAAGTGGTAAGGAGTCTCCAAACATTGAGACGGAGTGTCCGCGAGAACACGCAAGTGCCAAGTGAGCAGATGCGAGGCGATAAACAGGACACCGTGCCCGAGAATGAAGCGGTGACCAGGGCCATGCCTGCGGATGTGAGTGGGCCACAGACCGGTCTGCTTTTCCTGGAGAAAGACATGTCCTAGCTCGTGTCCTTGTTCACAGAGAACCCCTTAAACGTTAGAGCTCAATGGAAACTCAGGATTAGGACAGTGAAGGTGGTGAGCATTAGGAGAGCCTGGCAGGAAGACAGGGGCCTCCAAACCCTCCTAGGCCCAAGGATCCCACGATTCCATCCACGAATGGCACACAGGCACGAAGCAGCCTCTTCCTCCCTCCACCCGGGCAGGGAAGCCACTTTCACACAGTCACGGCCTCACACAGAAGCTTGATCCCCGGCTGGAAGGCACAACATGTTTGTGGCAAAGCCAAGCAGCATGGGAAGTGAAGCAGAATGAGGAACATTTTTATTAGCGCTCTGGCTGTTTGGGGTTTTTTTTAATGACTCCAAAAGGCATCTTTAAAAGTCATTTTTTTGGTCAGTTCCAAAATGCAATTGTTGCTACAATACCAACACTTACCAGGAACTGACTGATGTACACACTGCTTTTCTCAAAAACACCCTTGTCTCTCTGGGACTTTTTAGACCAGATTAAGCTCGTGTGTGTGTGTGTGTGTGTGTGTGTGTGTGTGTGTGTGTACGTACGAGCACAGGTGGGGGGAAAGTGGTGGGTCTGGCGAAGGCACCTGTACTTTCCCACGCACAGAGGCACACCACACAACTGCAGGCCAAATCAAACTGAACAGATACTTTGGTTTTTAGGGTTAAAATGTGAAAAAAAAAAAAGAAAAGCTGTTGACACACGTTTAAATTTGAACAATTTAAGTACTGCAAGATTTTCTTCCTACTGGTGGAAAATTAAACTAACAATTCTAAGTTAATGACTGAAAGTAAACAGTTCCTCCCTTATAAAGTGAGTGAGATTTATCAAGACTTGTGTTCAAGTGAATTTCTCCCATCCCTTTAAATCAAATAAAGACGTGACTTTAGGGGGTTCCTGGGCTCCAAGAGAGGCTTAAAAAAAGTATGATTCCCCCCCGACAGTTGCACATTAAGTAGATAACCCCTGACCTCCCAGTACTTGCTATGGATAGATGGCAGGGCAGCACCCACCGTGGATGTAGTTTCCACAGGTGTTGTCAGAAAAGTAAGAACAAGGTGGTAAATTCTTCCTAAAGCTGATTGTTGTCAATGTAAAGATTCATGTTTCAGTCTTAAATTTCTCCTTTTTTTTCTATTTTAGCATCAAGATAGTCCTTTCTGTTATGAAATTGTGGTGACGGATGCTAGGTTTGCAAAAACATCACTCCTTGGAAAAACAGAAAATTGGTAGCCCCAAGGCAATCTTCCAAAATTTTTTTTTCATTTTTGGTAATTTCTGGCCCAGGCCAGTGGTCGGCAAACGCGCTCGCGAGCCACATGCGGCTCTTTGGCCCCTTGAGTTGAGTGTGCTCTTCACAAATACCACGTGCGGGCGCGCACGTACAGTGCGATTGAAACTCGTGGCCCGTGCGCAGAAGTCGGTATTTTGTGGAAGAGCCACACTCAAGGGGCCAAAGAGCCGCATGTGGCTCGCGAGCCACAGTTTGCCGAGCCGCAGTTTGCCGACCACGGGCCCAGGCGATCTACGTGGGAGAACTATTTGTCTACAGCACCCTCTGAACCATCTAGTTACCACAATGGTGACCAGCCCTGGGGGCAACAAATAACCCATAGAAAATTTAACTCTAATTTTAATCATTACTCAGGGGAGAGGGGGGTGAAAAATTCTATGGTCTAGAAATCTTTGGTCTGTAAGTTCCTGGTTGCTCTAGAACTTTTCCCTTTACCCACAGGCCCCTCGTCACACCCTGTCCACCCCGGCCCACAAAGCCATCTCTGCCTGGACACAGCTGATAGAGTTTGGGGGTTCTGTAACAACCTGTGCTCTCCCCATCACTAATCTGGGAACCCCAAATCAAGACCATCCTGGGATTCTGAGAGGTTTATGGCACCAAAGGCTCTAGAGCAGCGGTTCTCAACCTGTGGGTCGCGACCCCTTTGGGGGTCGAACGACCCTTTCACAGGGGTCGCCTAAATACATCCTGCATATCAGATATTTACATTACGATTCACAACAGTAGCAAAATTACAGTTATGAAGTAGCAACGAAAATAATTTTATGGTTGGGGGTCACCACAACATGAGGAACTGTATTAAAGGGTCGCGGCATTAGGAAGGTTGAGAACCACTGCTCTAGAGAATGAGTTACAGTATTTTGTCCACTGAAATTCCAATGAAATAAATGCCCAAGACTAGCTTCTGGCTTCAGCAGCGTCTCACCCAATCCAGGTGATCCTCAAACCCATCCACTCAGAACAGCCCAACTGTGTGGCTGCCTGAAGAAGCCAAAGCCAGGGAGGGTCATATGCGCCCCCAGGTCTCCAAACTGAGAACAAAGGCAAGAATATCAGCTGGGTCCTAACTGGTTTGGCTCAGTAGATAGAGTGGCGGCCCACGGACTGAAGGGTCCTGGGTTCGATTCTAGTCAAAGGCATGTATCTTGCCCTTGCAGATACATGCAGGCTCGATCCCCAGTGCAGGAGGCAGCTGATCAATGTTTCTCTCATTGATGTTTCTAACTCTCTATCCCTCTCCCTTCCTCTCTGTAAAATCAATAAAACATATTTAAAAAGAAAAAAAAACCAGCGGGGATAGGGCATGACAGGCCATCAACTATTTAAAAGATTTCTCAACTAAGAATACATTAATATTTTAGAGTAAAATTAAAAACCCCCATTTTCCCAGGGATTCCATACCTACCTTTAACTGTATGCTACCTAAAATTTCCTTTATTTAGGTTTTCCCCAAAATAAATTAAAAAAAAAAAACCACTTCAGTTAAAAAAGAAATCCATAAACACTAAATTTTTTAACACCTTTATTTACTTTGTCTCTCTAACAGAGTTAATCAGTAACAGATACTATATCTGTTGTGAAGAAAGTTAATTTCCCAGATTAAATATGCACTAAACATATACCTGTGACAATATTTTGAGATATATGACGCTAATAAAGGTAACATTTATTGGGCCAGCCACTGGGCCACTGGGCACATTACTTAAATTACCTCAGTTAATCCTTACAACAAGTCTATAAAGTAGGTGCTATTCTTGATCCCACTTTATAGATGAGGTTATAAATGAGGAACCATGACTGTAATTTAATCTCCTCTGACCCAAAACTTAAGGTCAGTGTTTACTCTGGCTATAAAAAGGTTGAATGAGCAAATTAGAAATAAAACAGAAATGCAGAAGGCATACTTAATCTCCTAGAAGGTCCTAGGTTTTAAGACATACTGAAAAGCAGAAGCTAATTGCAAGCATCCCAACAGGAACTGTTTGGGAAGATTCCGTCTGAAACTACACTGTGTTAAAACACTTTAAAATTCAGACTTTTACTAGTTAAGAGCAGGTTTCTTCTCACTACTACCCCCAACACTTAACCCAAATTAGTAGTATTGCTACAGATGATACAATATAGTGGATGTCAGCTGCCACTCTCCCAGGACCCATTTTCCTCCCTGAACAGTACCCAGAGCTCCGTTTATTTGTGGCCCTACCTCCCCCAGTCCTGGTGCTTTGGAGAAAGCTGACACACTCCCCTCAGGAGAAGAATAGGCCAATCAGAAGGAAAAAAAAAATCTCCCATCCCCACCAATCAACAGAGGGCATTTGCCTGGCCATTGGGATTGGCTAAGGAATAAGCACATGGCTCAATTCAGGCCAATGAAATGCCAGGGTTGGTTTGCTGGGGAGGGATTTCTGGAAAAGACACTTTCTCCGTCTTTTTTAAGAGTTACTAGAAGTGATGTTTCTTTACTTCTGGCCACTGGGATATGCAACAAAGAGCCCAAGAACTTGCATAGCCATCTGCCCCCTTGAGAGAAGCCAACCTGAGAATGGACTGACCCCCCTTGTAGAGTGAGCAGAGAGGTGGAGAGAAACTGGACAGCCGATGGCTTGCTGAGCTGCCGTTTCTCACCTGCCCTGCAGTCCATCCCATGAGCGGATTCATTAGCCCCTGTGCTGGGGGAGGCCCTCCGAGTTTGGTTTTTTGACAGTCACAACCCCAAAGAATCCAAACTGACAAGTGAGAAATAAGTACACATGCACAGCTTCTTCCAAGTGCAACCTCAGATTTTGCTTTACACTGTTCCTCCCTTTGTTCTCAAGAAAACGCAATGGGCTTTCCAGAAACACTTTCATGAACTAATGAATGGCCTTGGGCAAGTCGCCTTTTCAACTATAAAAAGGTCTAAGTTTGACTAGAGGATTTCTGTTGTTCCTTCTGGCCCTCACAGCCAACAGTTTTGATTCCACAGTAGAAATCCTATATAATAAAGAGGTGATATGCAAATTGACCATCACTCCAACACACAAGATGGCCAACCCCATGTGGTCAAAGATGGCCACCACAAGATGGCCGGCAGGGGAGGGCAGTTGTGGGTGATCAGGCCAGCAGGGGAGGGCAATTGGGAGGGACCAGGCCTGCAGGGGAGGGCGGTTGGGGGGGACCAGGCCTGAAAGGGAGGGAAGTTAGGGGCAATCGGGCTGGGAGGGGAGGACAGTTAGGGGCGACCAGGCTCACAGGGGGAGGGCAGTTAGGGGTGACCAGGCCTGCAGGGGAGGGCAGTTGTGGGGGACCAGGTCTGAAAGGGAGGGAAGTTAGGGGCAATCAGGCCAGCAGGGGAGGGCAGTTAGGGGCAATCGGGCTGGCAGGGGAGCAGTTAGGCGTCGATCAGGCTGGCAGGGGAGTGGTTAGGGGCAATCAGGCCGGCAGGCAGGTGAGCGGTTGGGAGCCAGCAGTCCTGGATTGTGAGA